>NC_134831.1:87659976-87959976 GCF_004210375.1 Tachypleus tridentatus
TCGGCCTGCAACATCAAGTTTAATTTTATAAACAGAATTATGACGTATAATTGAAATTCATTTTGTTACGAGTCATAAATACCCGGTACAATGATTGTGGAAGGGCCGAGTATTAGTTACCATAGTCGGCAAAGTGTAAACAAATAAATCCCAGTCTTTGATACCAATAATTTATAAACAACCAGACAGGTTTCGAGATGCTTAAAATTGCACGTAAAAATAATACAGACCATATTTGTTGTCATGACTTAGGCTTACCATTCTTCCACTGGCGGTATGACCGACTCGCAACCGCCCTGGATGCTATCAGTATCACTCACAGTTCCGCCACTTTCGCTCGTGGAACTGTCCTCATAACTAGAACTTGTCAGATCTGTGTCAAAAGTAACTGTTATAGATTCATTTTTCTTTTCTTTTTTTCTGTAAAATTCGATTGCCTTTAAACAAGATATGATATCTTTATGATATAAATGTCCTTATTAAAAAAGTTTAATGTTTAATAAACAGTTCAGTAAATATGGGAAATTTATTTGACATTTTATGACCAATAAAAAATTTGAATCAATAGTTTAATCAACTAATCGAAAGTTTATTGTTAACCAAACAATATCCTTTTTTTTTTTTTTAAATTAGTATAATGATTCGTTTGTTTGTTTTGAATTTCGCACAAAGCTACGCGAGGGCTATCTGCACCAGCCGTCCCTAATTTAGCAGTGTAAGACTAGAGGGAAGGCAGGTAGTCATCACTACCCACCGCCGCCAACTCTGGGCTTCTCTTTACCAACGAATAGTGGGATTTACCGTCACAGTATAAGCCCCCACGGCTGAAAGGGTGAGCATGTTTGGCGCGGCGGGGATGCGAACCCGCGAACCTCAGATTACGAGTCGCACGCCTTAACACGCTTGACCACTCCTTAAACCCGCACATTTCTTCATGGAAACTTTCTTTGGGAGCGTGGGTGGTCACTTTATTTCAATCAGTACTTCAAGTATAAATCAGTATTTATGTGGCTCTATCTTTTACACCCAGAAGTATCCAAGGTCACATCGCCAGCTGTACCTGGATGTTGTGTTTCTGACTGTATTCACCATCTCATGTAGTCTTTTGGTGGTCTTGTACTCACGAATTTTACTAGACATAAGGCGACAACCATCAGTAATGAGAAATTGCCAACATACAGCGTCGACCCTTCCTCGTGCAAAGGTGAAGACACTTATGATGGCTACGGCCACATTTGTTGCCATTATGATTACCAATTTGCCGTGCACCATCCAAGAGATGGTGATGGCCTTTGGAAATCCAAAAGTCTTCGACAAGAAAACAGTGGCATCATCTCAGCCGGTAACAGCTGTATTAATCCTTATATATATTTATCTTTCATTCCAAGCTTCATGCGTGGAATTGTTTCGTTTCTTCTATTAGCGCTGTCAAAAGTAGCACCACGTCGAGGATCCGACCTTGGCAGTCAAAACTTTCGAGAAAGCAAATTAAGTTTAAATAATGTCTTTCATTTCACTGATAATGTTACTGTTTACTACAACATAGATATATAAACATGAAATATAACTAAAATATATCGTGTTTTTTAGGCGTACAAGCTTTCTATGAAATAATAGTGGCTAAGGAATGGTGCTCAGTGCTTGTTCTTTATAAAGTGTTTATTCTGCTCCAAATAGATTGACCAACACCAAGTGGTGTTTATTTTTTCAATTTTCTTTCTTCGACATCTGCTGAGTCCACCAAGGTGAATCGAACCCCTGATTTTTAGCGTTGTAAATCTTTAGACTTACCGCTGTACTAACGTGGGACATTATTCGTTTGTACGACCAAAAACACAGGCTTAATTTATCGTGTAAGAAAGCTGCAGATGTATCAAGGATTTTAAATATATAAATAAACTGTATGGATAGTAAGTAATTAACAGTGGTGTAAATAATTAAAACAGATTTGTATTGTTTATTCTACGTAGAACACTGACTTACACCGTTAACTTTAAGACTCAAGGTAGACACTGAGTCTTTAACCTATTCTCTGTGTTGCTGTTGACACAGTTTCTATCACCCATTTCTAGCTGAGGACACACCAAACGGAATAATTTGAAAACGAGGCCTCTCACTGGAAGTGAAAGTTCGGTGATCGTTTTTCTTGAAAAACAGACCAAAAATAGAAACCAAAACCTATTCAGCCACACCGTGCTTTCAGTCTAATAATATATATACCATGGACAAAGTAACTGGTTTTTCTCGTGCAGTTAATTAGATGTATAAGAGACGTGAAATGTGTTAGCATTTCTGAATGCAATCCATGAAGGAGCTTTATTAAAAGCAAGGAAACTGGATGCTGCGTTTTGGTGTGTTTTTTTGTATGGAAGCAGTAGATAAATGTCAGGAAACATTTACAGTTGGTTTCTTTATCTTTGACGAGTTCCATTTCTCACTGTTTCGTTTGTTGATCGAGTACCGACCGTCTCGGCAGGGTAAACATAAGGAAAGAACACGACTTCCTCACCCATTCCAAGAGCAAACGTTAGCATTTTATTATCTCTCATCTGAATGAAAGTTAGATTTTTCTGTTTCAAATGGTTCGTTTTCGTCTTTCGTTTCTTATTTCAACAAAAGCACTCACAGAGTGAAGTAAAGTTTTTAGATCAGTAAAGCAACAACTAAACTGAACTTTCTAAAGCATTTCCCTATATTTCATCCTAATGCGTCACTTTAAAAATCTTATCCAAGTTTAGCATACTCCATAAATCAGTGCATGCATCAGTATATTATGCATATTCTATCGAAAGAGTACAAAGAAATTAAAACAGATGGCGCCACACAAACGTCTGTAGGTGTGTTTCTCCCATCAAAGCCACATTGGGCGATCGAACTTCCCTTTTAATTCCGCAGACTTACTTCTGTCCCACCAGAGGACGCAAACTTCTGATCGGAAGTTATTGATAATTAACATACGGAATAAAAAAACATTTTGTGCTAAATGTGTATTAATAACGCTCAAAATCAACTTTCGATACACGTGATGGGCATCGTACAGAGATCCCATTGTGTAACTTTTCGCTTAACAACAAACACTCAAATCAATAAGTATCAGTCAGATTCAGGTAATTAAACAAATAAATATGTTCAAGTTATTTTAATTTTTCACAAATATTCATATGCATTACGAAAAAACCTTCCGAGGTTATGTGATTATAATATCGTTTCCATTTCTCTCCAGACAAAGAAAGGATTTTTTTTCTAAAACATTTAAACAGAGTAAGCAATGTTAGCCCGGCATGGCCAAGTGTGTTAAGGCGTTCGACCCGTAATCCGAGGGTCGCGGATTTGAATCCCAGTCGCACCAAACATGCTCGCCCTTTCAGCCGTGGGGCGTTATAATGTAACGGTCAATCCACTATTCGTTGGTAAAAGACTAGCCCAAGAGTTGGCGGTGGGTGGTGATGACTAGCTGCCTTTCCTCTAGTATTGCACTGCAAAATTAGGGACGGCGAGCGCAGATAGCCCCCGAGTAGCTTTGCGCGAAATTCAAAACGAACAAAAAAACGAACGTGAACAATGCTTTCCAGGTGGAGTATAGAAAATAGTACTTCTATAGCGTAAGGATACATTTCAAAGACAGTGACGGTCAAATCTCGATTATCGGACAGACAAGAGTGGCCCAGGAGTTAGCAGTGGGTGCTGTTGGTTAGCTAATTTCCCTTTAGTCTCTCAGTCCAATATAGAGAACGACTATATGAACCCTTATGTAGTGTTGCACAAACATTTTCAATAAATAAAAAAGCAGATAAATTATGTGTTATCTACTGATAACTATGTAGCAAAAAAAATTTTAGTGCATGATTTTGATTTTACACTTGTGAATTTAACACAGTTCTTTGGTTATTTTGTATTTAATATTTCATAGCCACCAAAATTATACCTCTGCTTGGATTCTAAGTCCACGCACCACGCGGTATATTTCTAAATTTTTTCACTGATTGAAGGTTTGGTGTTTCTTTGAGTAACATTAAAAGAGCATTTGGAATATCATTCCTTTAAAAAAAATCGTTTAGTTCAGTCAAGTGGTAATGTAAAGAAAAAATTCAATGGTTGCAAACTGAAATCGAATTTTCGACCCGGATGACACTTTATTCGCGCGTGCGTGAAGCAACTGGGAAGAGCAGGTTTTAAATCCAATGGTGTAATAGATTGTTGCTTTTATAAAGCAGCCGAAAGTGTAGAGCGTGTTTATGGAAATCATATCTACGATATTATCCTATTCAATTCTTAGTCTAGCACGCTAACCACCAGGCTGCGCACAGTTTGACTAGATTGGAACTTTTGTATTTGGGGTAATATATAAAAGACATGCGCTAGTGTCAACGCTATGAACTAACTTCACTATAAAATCATTCTTAAAACCTAAACGTTAAATTTAAGTAAAGAGAACAAGGAAAATTCTTAATAATATAAATTATACAAATGTTTCTTCGAGTATTTTGTTAACAAGCACAACATGCAGCACACTATTTGTGCTGGTAGAATAGCGGTAAGATTTTGTACTACAACGCTAAAATCCGGAATCCTAATCCCCACAGTAGACACAGCAGACAGTATTTCATCCAAAACGAAATTTCGTGCAAAGTGATTTAAAATAGACTATGTATAACATTAATTGTAAACACAAATATACATATATATTCCTGATGTTCTAAAAACACGTAGATCAAAGAAAGTCCTACAATAGTAACAATAATAATACCACTATAATATATTATCGTGTTAACATGAATTTCTGGGTTATAGATTTCTCGTTTTAGTTGGTGCGACCTCTACGCCAAAGTATTTTTTATTGTATTGTTGATATGCACCTCACAATAAAGGTCTTGGAGCCTAGTTGTAGTTAGGAGTGAATCATCACAATGGACAATATGCCAAGTGCCCCTTTAGGGACTGAACTAGAATTGTTTGTGATATAATTTCTAAAGTTTAACTCTGAGGTGTGAAACTCGTTTTAGTATAATGTGTTTGACCCTCTGTAGGTTTGTTCATACGTGTCTTTAAATATCGAACAACGATTAAAAGCAGTTGAAATGTCAGAGGAATCGGTTTAAAATTGTTCCGTCAGAAAGGGAAACTGTTTGATATTAGAAACCTTAAACCATCTTTATGGTCAGAATCATAACTGCACAGGTACCTTATTTAAGTACCATAGATGTTCTTTCTATGATCACTGCGGTGAATTGGCAGTAAGTGTCCGGACTTACAACACTACGTTCCAAAATTCGATTCCCCATGGAGCGAATAACATTTAGTTCTGAGTAGCTTTTCATGTTTTTAAATAAGAATTTTGACTCTCATATTTTCAAAAATACAGCAACAATATACAAGCAAAAATGTCCATAAGCACCATTATATAGAAACTATTTTAAACAATCGTGTTGTTGAGAATACAGATTTGGAACGAATTCCCTCAGCTGCAGGTAGGCGGCGCCAGTAAACACATCACGAAGCTCTTCTGTGGGGTAGGTGTATATATATCAGGCTTAGAAGGTGCGAGAGAGACTGTCGAATAGACAAGAACTATGGACAAACGTTATCACAAGGGTAGGAAATCTGGTCTTCTGTGTCCACCACAACAGGTGATACACGAGTGAGGTTTGTTATCAGGTTTATTAATCTCATGGTCTGGCCTGGCATAAATGTTTAAAACAAATGATTTTCTTAATGTTAAGTAACTCCCCTAGTGTCATATAATACGTCTGGGTATAATACCATACATGGGATTTTGTATTTTTATTTTTTTTCTCATTTTCTTCTACTTATTTGTTTCAACAAAACGTGAATTGAAGGACGTAGAAGTTTTGTTTGTTTATAAATTTTGCGCAAAGCTATTCGAGGGCTACCTGCGCTAGCCGTCCGTAATTCTGCAGTGTAAGAGTAGAGGGAAGGCAGCTAGCCATCACCATCCACCACCAACTCTTGGGTTACTCTTTTACCAACGAATAGCGGGATTGACTGTTACTTTATAACGCCCACACGGCTGTAAGGGTTAGTATATTTGGTGCGACGGGGATTCGACCCCGTGGTTTACGAGTCGAACGCCTTAACCCACCTGGCCATGCCGGACCTTATAGAGATTTTCTTTTCAACTAAAGTAAGTTGATATGAGCCAGTAAGTTTCGTTTGCAAACATTTAGTTAAGTATAATGGTGAAAGTGGAAGAAGTTTCTTATTCCTGTCATGAACTTGTACTTTGTGTTTTATAATTAATTTATGACTCCACTGTTATCATGCAATACACTCCAGTACATGTAAAATGATTCTTTGACATCAATTTGTTTGGAACAAAAATTCACAAGCGTTTTGGTTGCTTCTTGTGGCATAGTTTATCATACTAGACTTGTTCATTGAGGAAACCAGTCTTCCCAGTAGCACGGTGGTATGTCTGCGGACTTACAATGCTTGAAAACAAGTTTAGATTCTATATGTGGGCTAATAGCCTGGTTGAGAAAATATTTTATATAGAAGAGCGAACAACATTTCGACCTTCTTTGGTCATCGTCAGGTTCACAAAGAAAGAGATAACTGACCGGAAGCTGACCACATGTCTGGAAGGGGTTGTGTAACTTCAAAACGGACTATCTGTATCTGCTCACCAAACTTTTTTACCCATAAAACTAAAACCAAACACCTTTATACACTTAAAACTAAAACCAAACAACGTTTTACACTAAAAACTAAAACTAAACACCTTTTTACACGTAAAACTACAACCAAACAACTTTTTACCCTAAAAACTATAACAAACCAACGTTTTACACCAGAAACTAAAACCAAACAACGTTTTACCCTTAATACAAAATCCAAACACATTTTACACTTAAAACTATAACAAAAAAACTTTTTACACTTAAAACTGAAACCAAACAAAGTTTTTTATATGCAAAAGAAACGATATATGCGAACGTTGTTCGCTCTTCTATGTAAAATATTTTCTCAATCCAAACGAGCCGTTTTTGCATATAAATTTCTCAACAAGTGGGTTTCTCGACATCACTGATTATTATCTAGTTTGCAGGTTGCAAGTACTAAAGTGGGGGAGAACCTGAGGTTTTACCACCAGACCTGGTGTGGTTGACAGAACCTAGTGTAGCTAGTAAGTAATTGTTTTTTCTCACTCCTAATTAGCATTTGTATTCGGAAGTAAATCAGATAATACAAAATGATCGTAAACCTCTAGAAAACTGAGTAAGTATGAAAGGTTAACATTTGTGTTTGGTGGTTTAGAATAGGTGCCCAAAAACACCTTAACATTTCTGTAAATAAAGGATGCAAGATAAACTAACTTTCCATGAAATCCATTACTTATTTTGCCCTGCAGCACTAAAGAGTCATAAAAACTAAACATGTGGTGAACAAACTATACTGTCTGTTTCATTTTCATAGCATCCATATCAGCTAGTACAATATTTCCCGTAGCGTGGGCACTCCACCCTCATCTCAGGGAGGCATAAATTAACTGTGATGGGGCACAATAATGCATAGTTAAGTGTTTAGATATTTTTTTTATTAATGAAAATAATAATTAATTACTACAATACATATAATGTTTTAATATGTATCTGCGAATTATATCTAATCACATAACTTTCCCTTATCTAAAAAAAATGGTGGCACGTGAAATCATGTTTCGTGCATAAAGAGTGATGACAAAAGTTTGGAAAATACTTTACTCGTACATCTGTATCTATACATATTAGAAAATACTTGACTAGTACATCTGTATCTTTTCATATTTTTTGAAAATCAAAAATGAGAGTGACCAACATTAGTGAACTTACATTGTAAAAACATTTGGTTCTGCACATCTTATTAGGCCAAACTGAAATACAGATTGCTAGATTACCTCAAAGTTATATTTAACTATGTAATACCCAGGTACATCAAACCTGTGCAACCATTGTGTGGTTTGTTACATTGAATTGTTTAAAAAAGAAAGCCATTGGATAAAGTGGTTTGAAACTGCAGAATTTCTTTCCACAGGTAGCATCTGCGAAGAAAATGTTTTGTGTATGTGATATTTATATGAACTTATAGCTTTGAAATATGGAAAATATTTGTTGTGATACATTTTATTTTCTGTTTTTTGTCCTCTTACACTGTCTTAAAATTTTCCTATACTATTTTACAAAACTATATTGTTGTCCTTAATTTCAAAATTAATATACACAGCTTCACAGTTTTCTATCACTGGAATACAATAAAAATAACTCAAGTTTTAAACAAACCAATTTTTTGAAGATTTTAAACCTAAAAGTTTCATTTGATACATGTAATAATTTTAAATCCTGTTTATATTCACTGTTTTTTAAATATTTTTTTAGCAATTTTCTTTCCCAATTGAAGCAGTCACTTAAGCTAATATGAACTAGTGGAAACAAGGCTTAATACGAAGGCCTAACAGCAATACAAAAATTCATTTTTTTCAACAAAAACTTTTCACCCTTTCGCACTGTAACATAATACTCCAAATAAAGTATGAGAGGATAGAGCAAGCTGTAAAAAGAAATCAGTTTTATATTATTAAAATGAAACATTGTATATTTCACATCAGTGTTGTTTTGTACAACTAAGCCTAAAGTTACATCTGAACTAGAGATTGTTGTAGCCTAGTTGAGTATCTTAACTTTAAAATTTGTTTTCTGTAAATTAGGTAACGTGGCAGGTCTTAACCAAGCTATACATGATCGAAAAGTTGGAAAAGTTGTACATCCATGGGTCGCTCATCAGAAAAGTAAAGAAGCATACCAGTGGAAGGATATTGCATCGTACTGAAGTAGTGTACAACAAAATCATACAATACCCTGTGCACAGTCTTGGTACTAAACTTAGCTGGTACATGCTCCTTCTTATAGAAACTGTTCTTCATATTTCTAGAGATTGCAGCTAAGACTTATCCAGCTTGAAAATATAATAAATAAACATGTCAAATACTTTTTTATGAATTATACTGAACATTTTTCAGTACCTTTAGCATCATGCAATCACCTTCCTCTGTGCTTACACTATTGTTATTTTACAAAGCAATGTGATACTATTTGAATAAAAATACCTTCCCATATTTATCATACTGAACATTACTACAGTACTGGTTATGGCTATTGGAAAACTACCAAGTAAATAAATTGTAAGTTTCATACTGTATTCGACTGTGCACAATTTTAGGTATTGGTTCCTTTAAAAGTAAAGTCCTAACACCTTCTGTTTTGTCACTAGTCAGTCATTATTGTTGAAGAGGTGTGAAATAAGTGATTCATCAGAGCACATTCTATTCATATTTTCTCATCTTATGATTAAATAAATAGAGAGTTACAAACAGTTCATGTACCAGTTGAATAGTAAATAATAACGAGCAGTTCATGCACCAGTTGAATACTAATAATAACGAGCAGCTCATGTACCAGTTGAATAGTAAGTAATGACAAGCATCTCATGTACCAGTTGAATAGTAAGTAATGACAAGCAGCTCACGTACCAGTTGAATAGTAAGTAATGACAAGCATCTCATGTACCAGTTGAATAGTAAGTAATGACAAGCATCTCATGTACCAGTTGAATAGTAAGTAATGACAACCAGGTCACGTACCAGTTGAATAGTAAACAGTTACAGAAACATCTCGTGTTCCAGTTGAATAGTTAACAGTTACCCAAACAGCTCATGTTCCAGTTGAATAGTAAACAGTTACAGAAACATCTCGTGTTCCAGTTGAATAGTTAACAGTTACCCAAACAGCTCGTGTTCCAATTGAATAGTAAACAGTTACACAAACAGTTCATGTTCCAGTTGAATAGTAAACAGTTAAAAGCAACTCATGTACCAGTTGGATAGTAAACAGTTACAAGCAAGTCATGTACCAGTTGGAGAGTAAACAGTTACAAGTAACTCATGTACCAGTTGGATAGTAAACAGTTAGAAGCAACTCATGTTCCAGTATAATAATAAAGGGGAATAAGAATCCCATGTCTTGTTATTTGGATAGTTTCCAAAATTATCATGATACTGAAAAAGATATTGTTGGTTATAATGGTATGAAATGTATTTATTAGTTTACTATGTAGGTTAAATGTTGTTGTTTTTATAATTAAGTTGATTTCAACTATTTTGTATCAAAACACACCAAGTAATGTATATTTACACAAGTTAAGGACCAATTTTTACTAGTATTAGCCTATAAGGTTTTATATCATAGAAAAAAAGTGATTCTATTTTATTGTTATATGACGTTAAGTTTACATTGGTATAAAAACTATTATTTCTTCCCTCTTCCACAGGTATCGACAAATTGGTGCAGTTGGAGGACTTTTTTTTGCTCTACTTCTTGTAGCGGAACATTTATTGTTTTTTGTTATCTCAGTGGTTTAAACCAGAAGAGGTAAACACCCTTATTGCTATGTTCATGTATCAGAATATCTGTTTGTTATTGTAGACTTTTTAGTCCATTAATGTTTGTTTTCTTTACTAATAAGACAGTAGCATATAGTGACTACAGTAACATATAGCGTGTAGAATTCAGAGAGAATATAAACATATACACACACACATAAATACAGCATAAACCCATTTAAACAACAGAAATTATTATGTAAAGTATGCATGTATTAAGCAGACAGAGATATAATGTTAAAATATTGTGCAAAGAAATATTTCTATAAAAAGCCCATATGATCTTGTTATACTTAAAAAACATACACAACACACAGGAAAACATGTTGCATTAATGCCATATTTTTTTTTATAAATTAGATGTCCATATTCTTATTCAACTGTGTTGGCATAGGAACAACTTGTTTTAAACCTAGTTTTCTTACTGCTTTTTCAAGTGGTACAGTACATCAAAATTTGATTCTTTTTAATCTTAACAGTATTGCTTACTATGCTATCAGCCAGTTTTAATCATGCTTCCATTTGTAATATTATTTAGTTAATGAATTACAGAGATGATATACACCTAATTTATAGTGTATATTCTGATATATTTGTTAATTGTTTGTACTTTGTATGAAATAAAATTTGTTCTTTACAAAGAACATTTGTTTCAGTATGTTTCACAATTCAGTACAGATTGTTTTATTAATTTACACATGCCCAACTTTCCTGCCTTTGTTCTACCTTCACAACTTTTTTACATTATCTCTCAACCACCCATATCCTCTCTTAAGCTTTTCATCAAAACCCTGAGGGATTTTGGGGGATATCCTGTCCCTTCTTTATTCTATGTTGGCTTATTTGTCGTCTTTGGCTCTATCTCTGCATACGTATTTTTCTCTGTTGTTGGGACCGTCTAGACTGTGATGCAACCTTAACTCATACAACCATCATCTTATCTTAGGTGTTTACATATGGCCCACTTCTGTGGTAATACATACTGGACACAATCTCTGAGTCTTTTTGAATCATGAACTTCAGCAGTACAACAACAGTCTCTTATGTCTCAGTCAGAGCCAAGTACAGCACCTATTACCATTTCTCCTCCCACTTTATTCCCAGCTCTTACTTGTTCCTTCTCCTTGAGGTCCTCATCTCATCGTATTCATTGACAATGCACATCACATCACCTGGCGGATTCTAATCTGGTGAGAGCTTGGCTTACCAATTTTCTTCATTACTGGCATCCTTTCAACATGGAACATTAAGGTCTTCAAGTTTTATTGGAAGGATTCATAATCCCATTTTTTTCCTTCCTCCAGTGTCTCCTATACCCATTTTCTTTCCTCCATATTGGAATCTCATGACCAGCCAGTGTCTGTTGGAGGTGGTTCAGAAACTATTATCTCAGCAGGACATTGAATCTGTTATATATCTTTCACCTAGTTTTATTCAAGACTCTTTGTTGTTCTTAAGAAAACCAGGACTGGAAGCCTATCATCAATTTGTCTTTCCTCAATTACTTTGTTCAACTGTCCAATTTTACTGTTTCTTACCTGACAGTGGGCATTTTCTCTGGGCTTATGAATGACAGGTATTGATGTCACTAGTGTTTATCTCCACATCCCTATATCCCCATGGTCTTATCAGTATCTTCAGTTCGTCCATCACATGGTGTTTTGTTCCCTTCTCTTCAAGCTTGCTTCTGCCCCTTATGTTTTTTGTCAGGAGGTCAGAACTTTTATTCACTATCTTCATGCTTTGGAGTTGTGATTGAGCCATTATATGGATTATTGGCTTCTTTTAGCTCCTTCCAAACTTAAGTTTGCTAACCATACCCATCAGCTTCTTCTAGTGACTGCTCAGATGGACATTTTACCTGTAGACTTCAGGATAGTAGATAAAGTTAAGAGATTTATCAAGATTTTACCAACACAAGTACTTTATAAAGAAGTTAATGGATTTATCAAGAATTTACCAACACAGGTACTTTATAAAGAAGTTAATGGATTTATAATCAAGTTCATATCAATACAGATACTTTATAAAGAAGTTAATGGATTTATCATCAAGTTTATATCAATACAGATACTTTATAAAGAAGTTAATGGATTTATCAAGAATTTACCAACACAGGTACTTTATAAAGAAGTCAGTGGACTTATCATCAAGTTTATATCAACACAAGTACTTTATAAAGAAGTTAATGGATTTGTAATCAAGTTTATATCAACACAAGTACTTTATAAAGAAGTTAATGGATTTGTAATCAAGTTTATATCAACACAAGTACTTTATAAAGAAGTTAGTGGATTTATAATTAAGTTTCTATCAACATAAGTACTTTATAAAGAAGTTAGTGGATTTATAATCAAGTTTCTATCAACATAAGTACTCTATAAAGAAGTTAATGGATTTATAATCAAATTTATATCAACACAAGTACTTTATAAAGAAGTTAGTGGATTTATAATCAAGTTTCTATCAACACAAGTACTTTATAAAGAAGTTAGTGGATTTATAATCAAGTTTCTATCAACACAAGTACTTTATAAAGAAGTTAATGGATTTATAATCAAATTTATATCAACACAAGTACTTTATAAAGAAGTTAATGGATTTATAATCAAGTTTCTATCAACACAAGTACTTTATAAAGAAGTTAGTGGATTTATAATCAAATTTTTGTCAAATAAATTACTTTATTTCTCTTGTGTAGCTTTTTCTCCATGTCATGTCCACAAGGAAGGGACTTTGTTTATTGTTTTTATAATTTAGGTATTTCTGTATTGTTACGTTTAATGACAGGTCCTTTGCATTAAGAGATTAGAATCTAGATAACATAAGATTTTGATCTGTTTACAGAATATTGACAAAGCTACAGATGTTAGAAAGAAGTTCCAGTCTCATAAATCAGTACATAGTAAGAGATGACCTCTCTAGCAGATATTGTAAGTCATCATTTGTTGTTATTTGGTACTCCTTGTGTTGTCCTCTTTACTGTTGTTAACTTATACATACCACATTTGTTTTCTACAGATCTAAAAACATAACAGCAAGGAAACTTCACTGAAAGTAAATAAGCTTTAATAATTTACATTAACAGTAGTCAAGTGCATGAAGTAACAGTATATTTCTGTAGATTTTCTAAGTGTCATATTCTTAAGATAAAACAATGCAACTTCTTTTGTTAATAAATACTGAACTCGTGAAAATCATTAAGATAATGAAAATGACATTCAAGATCATTTTTGTCTTTTTTTTTATGAAGTATTGAAACTTACATATTTATACTTAAGGTAACAGGCCTGCAACTTTCTGTCATTCTGTTCTGTCTTCAATTTGTCTGTTTTGAATTTCGCACAAAGCTACTCAAGGACTACCTGTGCTAGCCGTCCCTAATTTAGCAGTATAAGACTAGAGGGAAGGCAGCTAGTCATCACCACCCACTGCAAACTATTGGGCTACTCTTTTACCGAAGAATAGTGGGATTGACCATCACTTTATACTGCTCCCATAGCTGAAAGGGTGAGCATATTTGGTGCAACTGGGATTCAAACCTGCGACCCTCAGGTTACAAGTCGAACGCCTTAACCCACCTGGCCATGTTGGGCCCTGTCTTCAGTTAATAACGCTAAAACTTACTGTTTGTCAGGGTGTTGAAACATTTCCTACATCCTTGTTTAATATACATTTTTAAAACTTTTTCAATATGTTATTTGTGTAGTTTTAATTTAAGACAACAATCAGCTTGGTTGTTTTTAGGAAAAAATTTCTTTCAAGTAAAACATGATGTATTTTTATATATTTAAAAACGGCTGGTATGAGTTGAGAAAATTTTTATGTAGAGGGGCAAACAACGTTTTGACATTCTTCGGTCATTGTCCGGTTCACAAAGAAAGAAAGAGGTAACTGACCGACAGATGACCACATGTTTGAAGGGGGTTGTGTAATTGAGTGTAGGAATGTAGAGGGTGTGCTTGATGTTTGATTATATTTATTAATATAGTTTATGTATAAAGGTGTTCCTTTGTATTGGTATTCATGTTGTACTTTTATACAGTAATGTTAACCCTAAAAAGAAAGGCAATATTTTTCATATATGCTTCCATGTTGTTGTTTTTTTTTAGTCTGTACCATCAGTAATGATCACAGATATGATTATATTTTGCTACAAATATAATTGATATTTAAGCTTTCCAGTAATGGCACCTAAGTGATACAATTGTTATTGTCTTTGACTGTTTAATGAATGTTTGAGATAAAGATTTTACTTGAAACCAATCTCTCTTTGCTTCAACTTCAGTCAAGGTCAGAGAATTTAGAATTTTGCTCTACAGTACATTTCCTGGTGAACCTCCTGTTATTCTGCCAGTTACTCAATAGAAAACTGGTAAAATACCACATTTCATCACATTCTCTAAGTTTATTATTATTGACATTAGGTGGTGAATTACATGTTTTTTTTACTGTTGTTGTTTTTGTTTTGTTTTCTATGGATAAGTAAAACTGTGTTTTGGTAAAAAACAACTTTACATCCTTATTCTGTAACCTTCTAGTTCCCAGACCTCTTTGAATCTAATAATTAGATGACTTACCAATAATAAAATAGAATTACTTTGTGTACAGCTTTACATTCTTCCTCCTGTAAAATTCTTGACACAGATTTCATTCAACTTACTATTGGAAGGTTCTTTGTGTATGTGTGTTTTCTTTTAGCAAAGCCACATTGAGCTATCTGCTGAGCCAAACAAGACGAATCGAATCCTTAATTTAGCATTGTAAATCTGTAGACTTACCTCTGTACTAGTGGGGGCAGGTTCTTTGTCTTCATTTTCTTGTTGAAGTTACTCTTGTTATGAAGAAAACAAAATTTTCTAGATGCATCATTCTCTTCAGGAGTAGTTGGGAGGTTATCGTAATATATCGGTAGACTTGAATTCTTTGAATTTTTTCCCTTGTACACTATTCTCTTGAATATTTTAAAAAATCAAAACATTTAATAAACTCTGTTTCCAGTTGCTTTTTGTTTAAAGAGAATGTGCTGTTTAATCCTGGTTTTTCCATTTTCAAAATACATGGTTCATCCACATAACTGACTTAATAATTCACTCATCAGTATTTTCTTCCTTTCAAAAAATGTTTGAACTGGTTAAACATAGGTACACATTTCATTTCCTTGTATGAAACAGTGTTTTATTGTAAAATTGTTTGCACTTGTTCCACCTTTTTTGTGAACCTTCTTGAAAGTAGTGTATAAGAATTGTCTACACATTCATGCACACTTGTTCCACTTTTTTTTTGTGGCCTTTATAAATTTATCCTGGAAAGGAAAATTATGTTACTTTCCCATCACAACTCCAATTTCTTTTACACTAGCCACAGTTAACTTTTCTGATAGTAACACTAGTACCTGCTTACATAAGTTAAGGAAAACATTTTAAGTCCTTTATTTGATCATTTAAATTATACAAGTGTAATAAGCCCTCATAAGATACAGTTAAAGTTTAACACTCTTTGTAAGTACAAAACAAATAATCTCGTAGATGCATTTTTGGTCAAAGAAGACTAAAATCTCATGGCAACAAATAACAGCAGCACTAAACTTAGCAGTAAGTGATACCCAAATACAAGACTGTTTTTCAAATACTGGTTTTAATAAAGTCAGTTATAGTCTTAATTAAGAATGAAATTTCAAATAATATGTAGTTGTTTAGTTATTAAGCATTATTTGGTAGCTACATAACATAATTTCTGGTTACAAGTAACATATTGCTTCAGAACATATTTTCAGCATAATAAAAAGTAACTTGTAACAAAAACTGATATTTCTGGGACCATTTTATCTGTTCAGCTTCGTAGCTTCATGGTTTATGTTTTTTTTATTTAAAGTCTCAGTAATTTCATTATTCCTATCTTTGATGGGATTGTTTTGTTTTAGGGTAATGTGCTAGACTCTGGATATAGAATTATTCAGTTACTTTGTCTTTCAATTTATTTAATTTTTACAGGAACTTTGAAACAAGTGCATCACTTTGGAACATATTTCGAATTCTGACAGAGTTAAAGAAGAGAACTGAAGTTTCATGGTGAAAATAAATAAAGTGAATCTGTTAATAATCTTTCAAACTGGTTAACAGACACAAGAAGATACCAAGATAGGAATGTACTTCAGGACTATCTGTACCAGTTTCAAGGGTGTTTAATTAGTTACCATAATCCAGAAGTGACAAAATATCTGAAGCATCTGTCTGACTTCATGTATGCATAAGGATGTATATTTAGTTTACTTTCTCCATGAGTATGTAATAACTTATACTACAAGTTACTAGTAATCGTTCTTCCTGTGTTTCAATCAAATCAAATCCATTACAATACCACAAGGTATCTCCTGTTCTTTAAGCTGTGGGTGTGTTACAAAAGAAGCAGTCAATCCCTTAGCACAGGTGGTGGGAGAAGTACCACAACAGAAGTAACAATTACCACTTCCTCACCTACATTTTCTACAATGTGTAGTCGTATTTGTTTTCTTCTGATAAGTTCAGCTGCTGATGTCCAGTGCATGTCCAGTCATATCTAACAATGATGTCAGTGATGGTGTAAAGTTCAAAATACAGAAATGTACATAAGTATCTGTACTAGCCTGACTCAGTTTTTTTTCCAATCACACAATAGATACATTTCACAACAGTTAAATATAGCTAAAGATCAAATTGTAGAGTCTTGAGTATCAATTTCAATTAGAGAATGTTTTGGTAAAACTGTACTTAAAGATTGGTTTAATGTTATACTTAATTGTTGCTTACTTCATGAATGAACCTGAATACTTGTTACTAATAACTATAACACAGGTTTGACATGGAGGTGTAATTGTAATGAATTTCCACAGCCAAGAAAATTGTATCTGTAAGATATAATGGGATTGCTAATAACATTGTGCTAACAAGTATCAAAAGTCCAATGCTAACTGAAATTTTGAAACACTGTTCAGCGTAAAATGCTTTAGTATTTGTTTAAGTTGCATAATTGATTATCTTGCATAGTATAACTGAAGTATTCTGCTTTCATACAATATTTGTTATTCTTGCATAACTTAAGTATCTTTCTTCATCATTGTACGTGTTACCGTTGTAACTATGGCTTCTTTAGGGTATTTGTTATGACACCGCTAAATGAAGTTAACAACTTTGATTTCATTAGGGTATTTGATATGAAGCCACTACATTAACAGTTAACAACTTTGATTTCAGCAAGGTATTTGTCAGATTAACAGTGGCTACCGTATTATGTTGGTTGGCGGTTTATGTAAATTTCTGTTTGTTAAACGGTGTGTTACCTGTGGATTATCGATTAATGTATATGTTTGAGAGACTGTCATGTATTATGTTTATTCAAACATATAACAATAGAAAATCAGAAAAACCAACTTCAGTCATTAACTCTTTCACTGCAATGTCCGACTGCAGTCGATCCTACGACTTTGTGACATTTGCGACTATCGTCAAATTTTTATATTGTCTTTTTTATTCATTAGGTAGCATCACTTTAGGGCAAATGCATAGCTTCCACTTAATAAGCCTTAGATGTTTATCTTGGAATCTGATCACGTGATTAGTATTGTTTCCGGGATGCAGAAAAAGGGAAGAATGTTGTCAACAAACTTTTCAAGACGGCTTCGTGTAGGTATTCATCATTCACATTTACAAGTTTTGTAAATAACTCAGCAAGATTCAGACTCAAGCAGTGACTGCTTTGAGTATGAAAGCTCAGAAGAAGACTCGGAAAACAATGGTGAAGAAAGTAAATTAAGCACACAAAGAAAATTGAAAGTAACCAAGATAGTAGAGACAGTTAAAACCACGAGGGGCGTTGTTCCACTACAAGGGAAGGTCGGTGAAATCACGGGAAGGGCCCGAGGAAACAGTTCAGGAATTCCACCCCAAGTACAGTCCCAATCTCTGCCTGAACCCAAACCATCGACCATTTCAGAACAGGATCTCGGTGGGAAACACCGGAAGAAATGTAAAAGTTTGAACACGATTGGTTACCCAACTATGTATGTTCCAAACAAACAAGGAAAATGTGATGTTTATATGCTCATTTGTAATGAAAATATAATTTTATGTAATGCACTCCTATTTACAGTACTAACACGCAAAAATAATGTGACAACCAACATGAGATAATAATAATAAGTTGACAGCAAAAGAGTTAAACAACAAGGTTCCAAGCTCAGGGTCTTACATACAACCTCTTTAGAGACTGTAACAAATTATACAGTTCTTATATTCTTGGAGAGTTATTCCTATGAAACTGGTATGAAGACTTACCAATGAACACCAATTACAGAAAAAATAAAATCTAGTAATATTAAAAGTTTACATAAATAAGTGTATGGACCTAGACATTAAGTTATTTCACACTCTTCTTTATAAGGAATTACTAAATAAACTTTTATTTTTGAATGAACGTAAATAACACAATAATTTACTTTTCTCTTACAAACAACATTAATTTGGCAAAAATATTATTGTTTTGGAATCTCAATAGATGGCAAAAGAGACTGAGCGTTAGTTTAATTATCCGAAGAGTATGTGTAAAAGTTTTCTTTTGAATATCGCGCAAAGCTACACGAGGCTATCTGTGCTAGCCGTCACTAATCTAACCCACCGCCAACTCTTGGACTACTCTTTTACCAACGAATATGGAATTGACCGTGACATTTTATAATGACCCCAAGGCTGAAAGGGCGAGCATGTTTGGTGCAACGGTGATTCGAATCCGCGACCCTCAGATTACGAGTCATGTATAAAGGAAATCTAAAAACATTTTGCAACAAATTAATCCTAATGGTATTTCACTATCGTAAACTCAGATGTATGAAGTGTAATTAACTTTATAAAAGTAAGTCGTAAGTCACAGCAGTAAGCATACGGACCTTTAAAAGTAAAATCCGGAATTCGATTCCTCAAGGTGGACTGTGTAACTAAAATATCACTCATACTTATTGTATTCTTTGAAATATAAACCTTGATCAAACATTTTTACCGTTCTAATATCGAATAAAAGAAACTATTTAGAAGCACCATTTTCTGTTTACTTTTGTTAGAAAGAGCACAGGCTTTCTTGTGACCAGCGGTAAGTCTTACAGCTCACACCGCTAAAAACCGATGGTGGGCACGGCACAGACAGCCCATTCTGTAGCTTTGTGCTTAAAAAAGAAACATAAAAATAAATTTTATCTTGGTCTTTATCAGTACAAAATGTAGATAAACAGATATTTTATATGTAAACCCTAATACAATTTACACATTTTGGAGAAGAGAAAATTTCACCGTACGCTTTGTTCTAATAAAGCGATATTTCTGACATATAAAATTCATCATAATTTATATGTTTTTGATGCGTTTGTTTGTAGGTAAGTAGAAAGCTTTGCAATAGACTATTTGTGCTGTACGCACAACGGTTAACAAAATTCGGTTTTTTAGTTCACAGACGTATTGTTGAACAATTAAAGGTCCTGGCCTGGCTCGGTGGTTAAGGCGCTCGACCCATAATCTGAGGATCGTGGGTTCGAATCTCCGTCACACCAAATATGCTCGCCCTTTCAGCATCGGGGGCGAAATAATGTGACGGTCAATCTCACTATTCGTTGGTAAAAGAGTAGCTCAAGAGTTGGCGGTGGGTGGTGATGACTAGCTGCCTTCCCTTTAGTCTTGCACTGCTAAATTAGGGACGGCTAGCGCAGATAGCCCTCGTGTAGCTTTGCGCGAAATTAAACAAAAAAGAAGGAAAAACTATCAGGTCATCCCATAAGTAATTTTCAAAAATGTAATACAGAAATTGTATTATCATTTTTGTCTTTGCAAAAGGCTTTAATGACTGAAATATGTAGTAAGACGTGTATAAAAATGTTCACACAAATTAAAGAAACTAACCCAACTCCACTTTTAGATCATTTATCAAATAAACCCTTATGAAGATGGATGTGTCTGAGGAGCACATTAGGCATATAATGCTTTATGAAATTATAAAAGACAACCGTGCAGACGAAACTACACGAAATATTCAAGTTGTTTATGATGCGAAGTCTCTCAATGAAAGAAAATGTCGAAGGTGTTTTCAGAAGTTCAGATCAGGTGACTGCAATTTATGTGATGCGCCACGATCAGGTCATCCTATATAGTTTAACGATGACTTGCTGCTGGCTGCACTTGATGGAGACTGTGCTGTAACTGTTAAAGAACTGGCACAGAAGCTAATTTCAAACCATTCAACAGTTCACCGTCATCTACAGCAGCTAGAAAACGTTTCAAAACTTGGCAAATGGGTCACCCATGATTTGACACAAGCCAACCTTAGAACAAGAGTGGACATTTGCACTTCTCTGCACTCTCGTAAATGTAACTCACCTTTTTGGACAGGTCAGTGACTGGAGATGAAAAATTGATATTTTATAAAAATGTTAAGTGCCGCAGAATATGGCTACGTGCAGGTGAACTGGCTAAACCTCAGCCCAAAATGGACCACCACCCTAGGAAAGTCTTGTTAATCTTTCGGTTGGATATTGTTGGTGTTATCCACTTTAATTGCTGCGACTAATGTAACGATTACATCAGACTTCTATTGTCAACAGTTAGAGCGCTCAAAGTTTGCACTGAAAGAAAAGAGGCCTGCTTTGATCAGTTGTAAAGATGTTGTGTAACACCAGGATAATGCACTGCCCTATACCCCACATCTGCAAAGATTAAAGAGCTAGACTGGAAAAACTTCCACAACTTCCTTATTCTCCAGACCTTTTCCCATCTGATTATCATCTATTCCGAAGTTTGCAGAACTATCTTGATGGAAAAGAGCTTGGAACATATGAAATTGTCAAAACTACCTTCTCTACATTCTTTTCCTCCTAACCCTAATAATTTTATAGAAGTGGCATTCAGAAGTTTGTGAATCGTTGGCAGGAAGTAATTAATAATAAAGGAACATACATCATTGATTAAGTGACATTAAAAGTGTTTGAAATCCTTTCTCTTTTTCTGAACCTAAAATCGGACATAACTTGAGGTATGGCTTGATATTAAAGTACGTTTTCAATGAGAAAATATATATTTCAATTCTTCAACAGTTACCATTAGAATGTGAAACACTTATATGAAAAAAATTAAAAATGCAGCGACCTATTGGCTAAATAACATATTCTTAAGTTTTATGTTACTATTATCAACAAAAGGAAAATTATGGCTCTATTAATTCAACACTCTTGGGTTAACTCAAATAATCACAAACAAACCTTTTGCACGTGTTTATCCAGAGATGATGCTTACCGACAACATAGGTTATATAATGAATCTTGAGCTATGCGAGTGACTGAGTTTCACTGAGCATTACACGGACAGTGTAGCACTGCTAACGATAAAACGTAGTCACCATGACAAAATACAAAGTTTTTGTTACTAGGCCTGACATATCGCAGGAAGTGAACGACATGTTGAGGAAGGTATGTGATGTTGAATTTTATAAAGAACACAAAACAATACCACGTGAGGCGCTTATTAAGGGTATTCAGGAAAGGATATTATTTACTGTTCAACAACAGATATAATCGACAGTGAAGTACTTGATGCAGCTGGACAACAACTTAAAGTAATCGCGACCAATTCTGTCGGGTACGACCATATTGATATTAATGAATGCAGGAAACGCGACATCCTAGTAAGTAATACACCAGGGATACCAACTGATAGCGTTGCCGAATTAACAGTTGCTCTTATGCTGATAACTGGGAGACGACTGTTTGAAGCTTCAAACGCTATAAAAAATGGAGAGTGGGTACATAAGTAGGAGCCTTATTGGATGTGTGGTGTAGGACTTAAAAATGCCACTGTGGGCATCGTGGGCATGGGAAAAATCGGTCAGGCTGTTGCCGAAAGAATTTTATCATTTAAGGTCAATGAAGTTGTGTACTATGATATACACAAACCTGTTGATGCTGTAGAAAGTATGGGAGCCCGCTATGTAGAATTTGAAGATCTTCTGAGGGAGTCGGACTTCGTTCTTTGTACGTGCAATCTGACAGACAAAACAACAGAACTGTTTACTGCTAAGCAGTTTAACCTGATGAAATCTACTGCTATATTTATCAACACGAGCAGAGGAAAAGTCGTCCAACATGATGATTTATACGATGCCTTAAAACATGGAAAGATCCGTGCTGCTGGTTTGGATGTCATGGTTCCTGAACCGATACCAAAAGATCACAGACTCACCACTCTACCAAACTTGGTCCTTCTACCCCACATAGGAACTGCAGAAGTAACAGTTAGACAAAATATGGCTAAACTCGCGGCAAGAAACGTCTTGTCGTATTGCGATGGGAAAGGTTTGATAACACCGATCCCAGAGTTAAAAGATGTTCAACACAAGGTGGATAAAAAAAAACTAGACTCACTCCAAATAGTTACGTCAAGTTTGTATAAGAATGTAAGACGGTTTCTGTATTGTTATTTTAATAACAAAAATACTGCCTCTCTGAATAAGAGTTGAATGTAATTATGTTTTTTACTTATAAGTACTTCGCTATATGAAGATTGTGTGTCTTTTACGCCCAGAACTAAATAAAATCATACTATAATTTTAATCTCGGTAGCGTAATTTAATTTGTTTTACGGGGAAAATAATAAATTATCACAAATACTATTAGGAGTGACGGTTAATTTCACTGTACAAGAAATTTCATGTTACAAATAAAAACAATGAGCTGACATATGTTATAGGTATATTACAAAAAAACATTGCCAGGCGTTACTAGTTTGGTATAAATAACTTTGTACATTACATTTAATGAAATAGTTGGGCGTAATGCTACTTTTGACATTTTCGCTTGTAACTATCAACTTCTTTTATTAATAAAGCGGAGAGTAATTTAGCGAAATACAGTCAAATATTTTAACAGGCTCCTCATGAACCAATGGGGAACATTTGTGTTGAAAAAATTATCCAATCCGACTTTTCTTAATTTTAACTGAAATTTTTATTGGCTTAAAATAAGGCATTTCCCGCACTCTTTTAATGTTGGGGGTGCGAAAAGTGATTTCATAAGTTGATTGAAATCTGTAGGTGCATCAATAGCAGCCCGGCATGGCCAGATTTTTAGGGTGCTCGACTCATAATCTGAGGATGGTGGGTTCAATATCCGTTACACCAAACATGCCCTTTCAGCCGTGGGGGCGTTATAATGTGATGATGAATCCCTCTATTCGTTGGTAAAGAGCAGCCCAAGAGTTGGCGGTGGGTGTTGTTAAGTAACTAGCTCCCTTTCCTCTACTCTTACACTGCTAAATTAGGGACGTCCAATGTAAATAGCCCTCGAGTAGCTTCACGCGAAATTCCAAAAACATTTAAGCATCATGGACTTAATGACCAAGCACAATAAGCGTGGAAGTCTCCAAATCACAGGAACGGTTTAGGCCCAACTTGATAGACACTGTGCAACAGGTCGAGCACAAAATTATGTCTGTAGCTACTTTCAAATTGTTCCTGTCTACTCACACTTTTCTTGGATATCTTCATGCTTCGACCTTCTCTGCCGAATCACAAGTGAAATCGTTCTACCTAAACTGAAAGATAAGCATTAAAAAGGTGATAGCGGAAAAATAAAAAGTTGTCAGTTGTTTAATTAATGATTCTGAGAATGTGGCTTTATCGATATGTACTGAATTTACTCTGAACGGTTTGATCTTAGTACTAACTAGTATGGAAACTTGAGAACGTTATATTTCACTTCGAATTTTATCAATTAGCAAGTGAAAACTTGTTTCGAAATTCTATCAAAAAGATACGTCCAAAACCACCCTCTGTAGGAGTTACTGGATTGAAGTGACTTTTGCGATTCAACAAATTATAAAGACACCCCTTGGCTCCTGGGAGACGTGTTAATAACAGAAGAATATATCGAACTTCACTTTCTGCATGTTAACACGTTGGCTTCCAAGCTTATTTTACCGACACTCTTTAGGGTCCCATTAGTCATTTTACAATTCCTTTTTTAGAAAGAGTGTATGTGTAGCCGTTGTGTCCAAGCCAATAAGTGGTCTTCTAAAAGAAAACAGAGAACGACTCACCGGTGGGTCGAGTGAGAGTCAATGTGTTAATAATATCTTGGAATATTATCTATAAAATATAGATTATGGGATTTCGTCAAAAGGCACTGATATATAACTGAAACTCAATTATTTATAAATTCTCCTTTGGTTATTAATCTTTGCTTGTAGTTCAGTCCTGAATTTGTTGATGTATGTTGTATATAAACCAGGCTTTTTTTGCTTTCAGATGGTTAGTTAAAGTCAAACTGTTTTGTCTGTCTCTAGCCAAATAACATATAGGATGTAATCACACACACACACACACACACACACACATATATATACATACACTTAGTGGCACATGAAAATCTTGTTTTTCGTAGCGAATTGATATTGACACTGGAGGTGATCAGCTCACATGTATCCTACTTGGCATTGTGTATAATGTAAGACTTTTTTTTTGTTGTTTTAATAACAGTTATCTAATGGTGTCTCAGAAGAGAAACCAAACTACTTTCAATCAGGATTTGATAAAGATAATGCGAAGTTACAATAATGAATTTATTCTTACGTTTTAATATTTGGGTGAAAGTAATCTATGCTTATTTGCAGAAATTCATTGCTAATTCATCGATAACAAATACTTTGGCTAATTAACCTTTCTAACGAACAAACGCAGTAATTCTCATTGACTTGCATTGTACTAAAACATTTATTAACTCAATAATTCACTGATTCCGGAAGTTGTATTGTGTGTTTAGTTCTACACACGCCCCATCTCGAGGGAGAGGTGTCTACAGACTAAGAACACTAGAAATAGACTTTCGATACCTGTGGTGGGCTGACCACAGATGGCCCATTGTGCAGCTTTATGTTTATATACAAGCAAAGAAATTTCTATATACTATAGGAAGCACCCAGATTTTACCTTTCATTAAATTTTCTTTTTTGTTTCATCGTGATAAGTTTGTTTTGGAATTTCGCACAAAGCTACTCGAGGGCTATCTGTGCTAGCCGTCCCTAATTTAGCAGTGTAAGACTAGAGGGAAGGCAGCTAGTCATCACCACCCACCGCCAACTCTTGGGCTACTCTTTTACCAACGAATAGTGGGATTGACCGTCACATTATGCGCTCCCACGGCTGGGAGAGCGAGCATATTTAGCGCGACGCGGGCGCGAACCGGCGACCCTCGCATTACGAGTCGCACGCCTTACGCGCTTGGCCATGCCAATGCGAATAATAATTTAGCAACTTACATAAAATACGCCGAAAAGTTATCAATTTGATTTATTTTTGCCAGTTTAATTAGCTAAAACAGACATAAAAAACTACCGAAAAAATGTCTTTCATTGTAATAACATGGACGAATATGAATCTTGTGGTTGTTACAAAACCCATTTCGCAATGTGCGGGTCGTGGGTCCGAATCTTTCTTACTGAACTCGCTCACTCTTTCAGCCGTGGGAGTGTTATAATATAATGGTTAACCCCGCTATTCGTTGGTAAAGAGTAGTCCAAGAGTTAGAGGCGGGAGGTGTTGACTAGCTGCTTTCTCCCTAGTTCATCATTGCTAAATTAAGATCGGTTAATCCAAATAGCTCTTGTGTAGCTTGGCGCGAAATTCAGAACAAACCAACATAAACTGAATATAAATCCAAGGGTGCGAGGTAGCGCTGTTTTAGAGCCATGTAACAAATCCGAAATGTACATCATTAATATAGGCGTGCTTCTAAGCTTTTCGATCTAAGCGATAGTTTGTATCAGTTAGTAGATTTAACTATACATGCAAGTATCGTGGCAACAAGATTAGTCTGTGTTTGCATGTTTACAGCTTTCAGGTTCACGTAATCAGAGATTACCAATTTGGAAATTGCACAGTCCACATAAGTGGTTGCAAAAATCTTCCCCCCTCCCCCATTGGGTGTAAAAAATCTACGCCCTTGGTTACGAGGTTACAAAAATTATCTTTAGGCTAATAGCTCAAGTCTTGAAACGATATCCCAGAACAATTCTCATTCTACAGTCCTTCAATAATAATAACCGTTATATCAGACTTAATCAAAACCTTGAGAAAGAGTTCAGTTAATGTCAAGGAAATATTTGAAAAGTCGACACACACGGTTCACTACTTTTCATCAAGTTTCATATTAAATCTCACGTGATATAAAAGTACGTGCTACGTTACCTCAAAAACTAGAAAGTTATTTCACAACAAAAAACATACTTTATAAAAGTACTAATCAGTCATATTTATTTACCTACTTTAATGTGAATGTCACAATACTGCATACAGCAAGGAAAAGAAATCTCTGGGCACCTCAGTTTGTTTTCCCTTAGCTCGTTTAAACTTAACACTTATGTTGTTTTTTTTTTATGTGCTTTCCTTGACATGGTTACATACGTACTCACACTTATAATTAATCACTGTTGCATCAGGCCTGTTTTTTTAACTATGTTCTTTATTTATTTGTACTACCATTAGGAAGTAGATTTATGTTGAAATTCAAAACAATATTTGTGACCCAGGTTTACAACTTTGTAGAATGAATGGTAAACAGCAATGAATAAGGAAAAAAAATAAACTATTTTGTTATCATTAAATGAACTTTACTTGGCCTTCTTTTCCCAAATAAGTTTTACAAAATATTTTCAATGAAACACACATCAAAACATTTGTGTGAAACGTAAAATTATTTTGGTACTTGGTAAGATTATTTGGGAATGAAGCTTATAAGACTGCACTTAAATTGAAAACTCTTATGACATTCTTCATAAATATTCATTAGTATGTGTGTGTTCTTATAGCAAAGCTACATCGGGCTAGCTGCTGAGCCCACCGTAGAGAATCGAACCTCTGATTTTATCGTTGTAAATCCGTAGACGTACCGCAGAACTAGGGGGGCTATTCACTAGTAATATCCAGAGGATGTATCAAAGAAACAATAAAAATATATAAAATAAAAAAATCCAAGTTGTGATGATTGAACAGATATCTTTTTGCCGTTGGGTAAAGTTGAGAAGAATGAATAGCTAACAGACGTACGCAGGCTCTATCATCAGTGGAAACACCCAATAATTAATGCATGGAATGAAGCAAACTTTATAAAAGGATCACATCAGGAACAGAAATTTCTGAATATGGGGTTAAAAGTGATAAAAATCTGAGCACTTTCAAAAGATGGACTCGTTTTTTCAGGATCCACCTTTCGAAAGCACTCAGGTTACAGGACTTTTTGAACACGTGTTTTTCTGACATTTATAAACATGTCATGAAGTATTTACATGAGGTATGAAACACACGTCAGCAAACATTGGAAATGGTCTAACTGCTCACAACCATTAAGAATACAACTATATATTAATTGATTACACAAAAAAAGTAAATACATGAATGTGCCAAAGGATATCGCTGGAGACATTGATGCTATATTCGTTTTATGAAACAAATTGAAACTGATCTATATATTGATTATATTGCTATGCTCGGTAACAAATCACTCACCCCTCCTAAGAGTAAATTTGACACTGTTTATGAAGTTATACGCTTCGTCGTCTCAAGGGATTGGTTAGTTGTAGGTTTATGCCATAAAGACAACGTTGAAACCACAATGTTTTGGAATGTTGGAATAAGAAATACTATTTGTGTGTTATAGATAAAAATACAACAGAAAAGATGTTCCTTTATTTGAAACAACAGTCAGACTACGGGAGAATCTGAAGACACTGATACCATAGGGTAGCGGATTTAAGGTTTGTTGGCCCAGAAAATGATAATTTTTGTGGGCCTTACATCCCATGTAATTTTACATATAATAAATTTATCAATGAGCCCCCATTAAAACCATGGGCCCTGGGACTAAGTCCCTCTAGCCCCAACCTAAATACGTCATTGATAGCATGCATACTTAAGAAAAAAAAGTGTAGATACACAGGTGTTCTAAGTAATGATAACCAAAGTTGGGATCATTTATAATGTGTGCGAACATAATGGATTTCATATTTTTTGTCTTTCAGAGAATCTCCAACACATTTCTCAAGTACATACAGTCTCTTACTTAAGTTGGCCAATGGACTCGTGGTGGGGAAAACAAAGTTTAATAATAAAGATGACCATTAACAAAACATAAAATATTTTTATTTAGTTTTAAGAATTTTGGAACATACTTACTCCATCATCTGGAAGAAAATTGGAAAAATAATATATGTTGACTAATGATACAGTATTGTCAAACACTAATTTACTGACATGGTAGACAGAAAGAAAATAGATTATGCTAATATGATATTCTATTAATAAAACCGTACGTTTCTCACCAGAAGTTAGGGGGTTAAAAGACTAAAGAACTTGTTTTTGCAAATACACTCCAGCAATATGAATTAAAATACCTTAATAAATGTTTAATTTATAATAATTTAGCATTCCTGAAAGTAAAGTTACAGTAAACCCAATCAACCAATACACGTTGTGATGTAACTTAAGAAAGATTAGATCATGATTCAAGTTTAACTTCAGGAGGGCAATTAAACTTTCGGCGAGTTCTCGAAAAGTGTCAATTAACTTTTAAATCAAGTATAGCAAAATTGGGGCCTTTTTTTTAAGTCCTTTTTGAATATCATAATCCACTAGCTGCATTTTGGCTCCGTGATATACACACATACGGTGCTAAAGTGGGAAATTAAAAGACGTGAAATATTTCAGACTTTATTAAATAGTTTTAAGTCTAAGAAGCTGTATACGGCGTTAAGAGCAGAGCACTCTTTTGTTACGAGTAAACTTTCTTTAATACGAAGTTCAAGGTCTGAAGATTCCGTGATATTGATAAAGAAATTGCGTGACCCAAGGTTTCGACATATGAACAAATAGGTGGGTGTCTGGGTTAAATAGTGGACGGCCATTTCATTACAATACTCCTCACAAACTAGTTTTTTAAGTGGTGTTTTGTCTTGACAATGTATGAAACTTTACAGTCCCTAATATAATGAATAATTTGCAACTCTCTAAAAATACTGAAGTTTTACAGATAACAAAATTGTAGAGTTAGCAGTTTTAAATATGAAAAATTATGGTTATTGGAACTAACTCTCATTTTTCTAAATTACCGTTAGAACTACGAATGTTTGTTTGTTTTGGAATTTCGCACAAAGCTACTCGAGGGCTATCTGTGCTAGCCGTCCCTAATTTAGCAGTGTAAGACTAGAGGGAAGACAACTAGTCATCACCACCCACCGCCAACTCTTGGGCTACTCTTTTACCAAAGAATAGTGGAATTGACCATCACTTTATAATGCCCCCACAGCTGAAAAGATGAGCATATTTGTGCAACTGGGATTCAAACCCGTGACCATCAGGTTACAAGTCGATCGCCTTAACCCACCTGGCTATGTTGGGCCCTGTCTTCAGTTAATAATGCTAAAACTTACTGTTTGTCTGGGTGTTGAAGCATACTACATTTCCTTCAGCTTTGTTTAATATACATTTTAAAACTTTTTTCAATATGTTATTTGTGTAGCTTTAATTTAAGACAACAATCAGCTTGGTTGTTTTTGGAAAAAATTCCTTCAAAGTAAAACATGATGTATTTTTATATATTTAAAAACGGCTGGAATGGGTTGAGAAGATTTTTATGTAGAGGGGCAAACAACGTTTTGACCTTCTTCTGTCTCTGTCAGGTTCACAAAGAAAGAAAGAGATAACTGACCGATAGCTGACCACATGTTTGAAGGGGTTGTGTAATTGAGTGTACGAATGTATAGGGTGTGCTTGATGTTTGATTATATTTATTAATATAGTTTATGTATAAAGGTATTCCTTTGTATTGGTATTCATGTTGTTCTTTTATACAGTAGTGTTAATCCTAAAAAGAATGGCAATATTTTTCATATATGCTTCCATGTTGTTGTTGTTTTTTTCGACTCTGTACCATAGTACATTTCCTGGTGAACCTCCTTTTATTCTGCCAGTTACTCAATAGAAAACTTGTAAATACCACATTTCATCACATTCTCTAAGTTATTATTATTGACATTAAGTGGTGAATTACATGTTTTTTTTATTGTCATTGGAACTAACTCTCATTTTTCTAAATTACCGTTAGAACTACGAATGAGCACAAAAGTTTCGTTAATGCACAAAATGAATTTGGTTTGTTTGTTTTGCGCGACGGGGATGCGAACCCGCGACCTTCGGATTACGAGTCGCACGCCTTAACGCGCTTGGCCATGCCGCGCCAATGAATTTGAAATTAAAGACGTAGTGCATAACTTTTACTTAAAATCAGCACTTAAATACGTTTCAAATATTGAGGCCAAAAAGTCAAATAACTAAAACATTACCCACCATGCTTCACTAACATGCTTTTTAAGTGGCAGTTTTCAAGTCGCAAAACTGAACACAGTAAAACAGAAACATATCTTTATATTACAAGAACTTTCCTGAACCTAACATGATTACATCAGTAAAATGATCTGATTACTCGCGTGGGCTATAAGTTGGGAACCAAATCCCTGGTTTAATTTTTTTTTTAAATTCACTCTTCACATTTTCTCTGTCTAAATCATGCAAAAAGTATTATTTTGTATCATAGTAGGTCAGTGTGATAAATAAATGAAACCTTTATTAAAGTGAAGGAGATCATATTTTTATGATAAATAAAATACCTTGTTAAAGGACCAAATAGAACAAGACTAAGTCCAAGAAAGGAATATGATAAGTTGAGAATATTTCTATGATGTAGCTTTCTGTGTCCAAAGGTCAGTATTCATGTAAAATGATGACGTAAAAATTATATAAATAGTTAATTAAGCAATGAATACTCTCTTAACCACTAAGTGACATGAATTATTTTAACTCGGTGAAGCTCTGATATTAGCAGTTGCTGGATATTTGTTTTTAGTTTACTTGTGGCTCAGTTACAGTTCTTGACTAAAGAATCTAGTATAAAGTTATTAAGCATGTATGTTGCTTTTTTTTCTTTTCTGAGCTAATGATAGTTTATAAAATTGTGCAGTCAGTGCTGCATTTTTTTAAATCTAAATTAAAATTTTCATTGTGTGCATTAATTATGGCATAATGACCAAAATAAAATATATGTTGTGCAATATGATAATCAGTAAATATAATTAGAAAATATTATTTAGTTTATATGCAAAAACGGCTCGTTTGGGTTGAGAAAATATTTTACATAGAAGTGCGAACAACGTTTGCAAACAAAGTTTTACACTTAAAACTTAAACCAAACACATATTTACAGTTAAAACTATAAGAAAACATCTTTTACACTTAAAACTAAAACCAAAAACCTTTTACACTTAAAACTAAAACCAAACATCTTTTACACTTAAAACTAAAATCAAACAATTCTTTTACACTTAAAACTAAAACAAAAAACACTTTTTTACATTTAAAACTAAAATCAAACACCTTTTACACTTAAAACTAAAACTAAAACTAAAACAATTTTTTACACTTAAAACTAAAACCAAACAACTTTTTTTTTACACTTAAAACTACAACAAAACAATGTTTTACACTTAAAACTAAAACTTAACGTTTTACACTTAAAACTAAAACTAAACAATGTTTTACATTTAAAACTAAAACCAAACCTTTTTTTACATTTAAAACTATAACCAATCACCTTTTTTACACTTAAAACTATAACAAAACATCTTTTACACATAAAACTAAAACTAAAACAATGTTTTACATTTAAAACTAAAATCAAACAATGTTTTACACTTAAAACTAAAACCAAACAATGTTTTACAAAACTTAAAACTAAAATAAAAAACAAAAAACCTTTTACACTTAAAACTAAAACTAAACTACAACAAAAACTTTTTTACACTTAAAACTACGTTTTACAAAAACTAAAAAAACAATGTTTTACACTTAAAACTAAAACATTTAAAACTAAACAATTTTACACTTAAAACTAAAACTAAACAATGTTTTACACTTAAAAACTACTTAAACTAAACCAAAAATTTTTTACACTTAAAACTAAAACCAAAAAACCTTTTTACACTTAAAACTAAACCAAAAAAACCTTTTTTTACACTTAAAAAACTAAAACCAAACACCTTTTTACACGTAAAACTACAACAAAACATCTTTTTACATGTAAAACTAAAACCAAACACCTTTTTACACTTAAAACTACAACAAAACAATGTTTTACACTTAAAACTAAAACTTAACAATGTTTTACACTTAAAACTAAAACCAAACACCTTTTTACATTTAAAACTATAACCAATCATGTTTTTTTTACACTTAAAACTATAACAAAACATCTTTTACACATAAAACTAAAACCAAACAATGTTTTACATTTAAAACTAAAATCAAACACAATGTTTTACACTTAAAACTAAAACCTAAAAACAAACAATGTTTTACACTTAAAACTAAAACCAAAAACCTTTTTACACTTAAAACTAAAACCAAAAACCTTTTTACACTTAAAACTATAACAAAACATCTTTTACACATAAAACTAAAACCAAACAATGTTTTACATTTAAAACTAAAATCAAACACCTCTTTACACTTAAAGGTATAACAAAACATCTTTTTACACTTTAAAGAAAAACCAAACACCTTTTTACAGTTAAAACTCAAACCAAACACCTTTATACACTTTAATACCAGACTTTTAGAGTTATAAGTCTTCGTTCGTATTACTGGGCTCCACCAGATGTCCTTAATCTACGGGTGCCTTTGTATTTAAAATTCGAATATTTTAATATTTGTTTGCAAGCAGTTTAACATCGAGATGGCGCTGCGAAATTCATCATTATCGATTTGAACTAAAGCGCAAAAAGAATACAAACCTGACAGTATTGATGCTTCATAAAAAGTAAAATAAAACACATTTTAACTTTATGTGGTGCGTAAATGAGTCCAATGTTTTTAATTAGAAAGTTTCTAGCTAGCATAAATGTAAACTTGTTAGAGAATTTCTACTGTTTAAAATTTTGGCATGACGAAAGGGGTGTTTGATCATCAGATAAGATACATCAAAGTTCTACAGTTATCCAAGCAAAGAAAATTTGGCTAATGCCGGTTTGTTAAACAGCTAAAGAAAATAAGCAAATATAAATGTCCCGGCATGGCCAGGTGGTTAAGGTGCTCGGCTCGTAATCCGAAGGTCGTGGGTTCGAATCACCGTCACTTCGAACATGCTCGCCCTTTCAGCCGTGGGAGCATTATAATGTGACGGTCAATACCACTATTCGTTGGCAGAAAGAATAGCACAAGAGTTGGCGGTGGGTGGTGATGACAAGCTGCCTTCCCTCTAGTCTTACACTACTAAATTAGGGACGGCTAGGTGCAGTGGGCTAACAACCGACTCACTTAAAAAGCAGTTGTAGTATATGAAGGATGGAAGTCCTCACATTATACCTCATACGTATATATGTCTCTCTACTACGAAACAAACAGAGTAAATAGAGTACAACAATTTCCTAGGCCATAAAGTATAGTACGACGCATACCCACACAGCTGTTGGGTTCGACCCCACTAAAACGTTAATTAAAAGAACTTCTTAATATATGATTTGCTACTAAAGAACACAGTTGTGTTAACTAAATTTATAGGCCAATTCCTGTTTCACAAACCTTTTTAATTGTCTAAAGTTTCAGGTTATTTGATAAAAATCATTTTAGTTGTTTTATTATTTACTTCTTGTTATTAAAGTCAAGTTGTACATAAATTATTTATCTATTGAAAACACTGTATGGGTTACATCATACACCTAAACTGCCCTGACATCCAGTGAAATGTGAATTGCAGTCAGTAAATAAGATTATTAATTATTAGAACATCAGCTGTCAAATTATTGTGTGGATATTTGTTATTTATTTTATTTCTACAAATAACTTTAATAATATGATAAAAGTATAATGTTATTATATTTTAAATACAATTTTATGTTTATTTGTGTTTCTGAATTATTCACTATAATATATGAAAAAATGCTATTAAGCGCAATCTACATTATATAAACTAATTATGTAAAATTTTATTGGTTGAAGTATAATATTTAAAATTGGTTAAAGATGTAATACTGAAGACATCTTACAATGTTCTTCATTGTGACCAACACTTGTTTTAAAAAGTACACATTTCTTTCATTGTTTCATGTTTAACTGTATGGTGTAAGTAAGCAACATTGACCACGATATAATATTTCACATTGTTCGTATGTCATTTGAATAAATGGGAAGATAAACATAGTGTTCTAATTAGTAGTTTTAAAATATAAAACACATTATTATACTTGTGTTGTGAATTGTTTGTATATTTCTTTTATCAGCCAGTAATTAAAATACCACTGGGCTTGTTATTTGAACAATAAACAGATATGCGAGGAATGTGAGAAAAGTATCACCTCTTGTCTATTGTCGACTTTGTTCTTTCGAGGACTAGCCTGCAATGTGAGAAAGACAAAGATGAACTGTACAAAGAGATGGGTCAATATGCAAATAATTAAACGTATTAAAAGATAGAAATAAATACATTTTCATAATATCTTATTATAAATGGAGCTGAAAGTTCATTCTAAATCCCATATCTAAAGGTTTTCTTGATAATTTGTATAGTAAATCTACTTACACTTATGAAATACTATTCAGTAGTGGTATAGATATGTCTCGTATACAATAATTTTTTAAAAATAAATTTTTGATATAATTAGATTATGAAACATTAAAGTTTTTAATATAATTGTAAAATGATAAAATGATCATGGATGCATAACAAAAATATTCCCCCCTGGATATTAATTACTAAAACAGTGATTTGTTTTGTTTTAAATTTCGCGCAAAGCTACATGAGGATTATCTGCGCTAGCCGTCCCTAATTTAACAGTGTAAGGCTAGAGGGAAGGCAACTAGTCACCATCGCTGACCGCCAACTCTTGGGCTACTCTTTTACCAACGAATAGTGGGATTGACCTTCACATTATAACGCCCACATAGCTGAAAGGTCGAGCATGTTTGGTGTGACGGGGATTCGACCCCGCCACTCTCGGGATTACGAGTGGATTGCCTTAACCACTTGGCCATACCGGGCCTAAGCGATTACTGTGTGTGTTTTTTCTTATAGCAAAGCCACATCGGGCTATCTGCTGAGCCCACCAAGGGAAATCGAACCCCTGATTTTAGCATTGTAAATCCGTAAAGATACCGCTGTATTAGCGGGGGACAAAAGAGAAACAGATAAGGTGAGTACTTTCTTCATCTTTGTACTGTGGGTTAAAGTATACCCATGACATTCACTAAAAATATACCACTGTTTGTCCTGTTTCTTCCCTCTCCCCCAACACCCGGAGATACATCAAGTCAGATTATCGCCCGGAATTGTTACCAGTGGAACAATGGTAAATTTAAAGACTTACAATGCTATAATTACGGATTAGATTCCTGGTGTTAGGCACAGCATATCACTCACTGTGATTTTGCTCTGTAACAAAAAGCAGCAAGTACTTCTAAAGCGTATGTGTTATTTTTAAAACCCAGTAACAGGTATGAGCAAATCCTTCATTAAACCACGTGCAACAGAGGGCGGTGCATGCGTTTTCTGAAGAATTGAGATCTGAAATTAAAAATATGAACTTCATTACAACATTTAATTTTGTTTTCCCACGTATGATGAACAAATGATTGGGAAAGACCCAATCTGTCTTTCCTCTAGTCTTACACTGCTAAATTAGGGACGGCTAGCGCAGATTGCCCTCGAATACCTTTGCGCGAAATTCAAGACAAACCAAACAAACAAACCAGTAATCCCGTCCATGCGTTCGAGTGACAGCCTGACATTATATACTTCCACTTGCTGAAACCCATGATTGACAGAGAAAAAATTATTTTACTAAGAACGATAACTCTAGTGACCACACTAACATTCTCGTAACCAATCACACCTACGATACGGTATTTTTAGAAACCTATCACAGATGATAGTATCTCCTACATTTAGCCACGCGACGCCCATGTAGCGACGCCATATGATCGTTCATATTGAATTATCTTATTAAGTATGTGACCACTGTGATGGATTTACTAACACATATCTGATATCACAATAAACAATTCAAAGATGTATAAAAGGAGGGAAAAGAAAGAAAAATAAATCCAGATGAAATGTTGGGTAATCAGTAAAGCCGCCCAATAGCCAGACACAATCGAAGTGGAGAAGTCTTTATTTAACAACTGGGTGAATAATAGGGAAAGATGAGAAGTGCAGAAACAATGAGAAAGAGACAAAATTCAAAAGATTATCTGTGGTAATAGACATGGACAGAGGCTTGATGAATCAGGAAAGGAAAAATGTAACACATTCAACCAGAGACTGGGCTGAGACAATGGAACTGACTAAGTTTCCGTTCATTGGTAGATGCGCACGCACATGCTTATTTCCCTACATGAGCGCGAAGGTGCTGATTTTGTGAAGAAATTTGTACATTGACACGCAAAAGGTTATTTTCGTACATGTGCTTGTATGTGTACAAATTAATATTCCTACATGTGCATAAATTAAAGATGCGCACGCATGTGCTTATTTTAATACATGTGTGTTCATGAGCTTATTTTGGTTCATGCGCGTGCTAGTACGTAAATTGTAAGATGCGCGTGCACTTGCTTATTTTCATACATGTGCGATCAGGCGCTTGTTTGGTAGATGCGCACGCTGGTGCTTATTTTTTTCATGAGCGCGAAGTAAGTACAATTGTAGATGCGCTCGCAGGTGTGTGACTTGGTACAATGGTGTTCATATATTTCGGCAAATAATACGGATTCATTATTTTGGCTTTCATTAAAATTATTATAAGCTTCTAATTATTTTTTAATATGTACAGGCTAGCAAAGATGTTAATCAAACAACGGATTTTGTCTGCAATGAACAGAATCAAAAAGGATTGAGATCATGGATATTGGTGGTTAAGGAGATGTCAAAAGTTTCTTCAAATCTTAGGTATGACGTATGGAAGTATTGTCGTCTTTGGAGTACCTGTATATCACAAATCATACTGAGATATTCATTCTAAAGGAACGAAAAGTTCATTGTATGTCAGGAAAATATGCCTCAAATCTTGAATCCACCACCATAGACTTGAATATTTGGAACACATAACAGGGGCGATTTATTCTCGTGTATTTTTGTTAATCTGTCTTCTTCTACCTACGTAAATAAACAAAAAAAAATGTGGTCTACACTTTTGGATCATGGGTGTGTTATAAGAGTAAGGTCAAATTCCATTCTTTAGTCAAACAATAGTAAACTACAATTGGCAGTGGATACTGTTGATTGACTGCTGTCATTATAGTATTTCCGTTCAAAGTTAAGGAATTTATAGAGCAAACAACTCTTGAATCGTTTTGTTAGACTATTCAAAAGAAAGGAAATCAACAATAAATCAATTAGGTCAACATGTTTCCTTGGGTGTTTGGATTGCTTGCTTTTGGCTTGATCTGACGAAAAGATATTGAAGCATGTATTGGCATTACGAACTTGATTTAAACTGTCCGAGTGGTTTATAGAACAATATTATTGTAACTTTATTTCTGACAAAAGTTGTATTTCGTGTAACTTCCTGAGAATTGGTATGCCAGAAGATTTGTATACACATGCAGTATGAAGGAATATTAATTTTAGTTTGTTTATAATTAGAAAACAACAGACCAGATAATGGTTTCAGAGGAAGGGTAAGATTATAATATGAAAAATTCAGTGCTTTTACATTACAGCAACAAGATAATTTCACTACATGAATCACATTCTACATACTATTATTTCGATTTTTTTTATATAAAGTAAGAAAATGTTAACCCTAGTTACAACATAAATTCACGTGTTCTTTCATTTTGATATTGCATTAGAACCCTTGTATAAGACACCTACATTGTAAGTGAAACTTAAATGGGTTACAGGAATTATTCGACGCTGAAGAGAATTACATACCTTACCGTCAAAAGCGGATTGAAAAACGTTTGATTTATAAAATTCATATTAACCTGTTACTTTGTTGTATAAAAAAGCGTACAGAATCATATGTATAAAACTATTTCACATTGCTTATTAATATACTGCAGACAATAAATTATTATTTGTTTTCTTAAAATCAAATACACTCTCATCTATGTTACGTAGCAGGAGAAAAACTCCATTCACAAACAATCGAAGAATCAGAATATCTTGTTGCAAAATCAGCAGTTACTAAACCATGTAGCAAATTAATCCTTGTATATCTATATCTGTTGAATGAAAGAAGAAATCACTGTCTCTACTCCAATCATCCACACGTGAAAATAGTAAAGAAAACAAAATCTGAAACACACATGCGCGCACATGTACCAAAATCAACACTTGCGAGAGCATGTACCAATTTTCGCACATGCGCACGCTGCAACGAAAATCAACACTTGCGCGAGCATATACCTATTTTCGCACCTGTTCGCGCATCTACAAAAATAAGGACTTGTGCGTGCTTGTACTATTTTTCGCACTTGTGTGCGCATGTAACAATTTATGCCCCTGCGCGCACATGTACGAAAATCAGCACCTGCGCGCTCATGTGTAATAAAAGTACCTTCGCGCGCTTCTATGACAATGAACACTTGCGCGAGCATGTACCAATTTACCCAGGTGGGTTCAGACGTTCGACTCGTGATCTATGTGTCGCGGGTTCGAATTCTCGTCACACCAAACGTGCTCACCCTTTCAGTCATGGGGCGTTATAATGTACGATCAATCCCTCTATTCTTTGGTAAAAGGAGTAGTCCAAGAGTTGGCGGTGAGTAGTGATGACTAGTGCTTTCCCTCTGGCCCGGCATGGCCTAGCGCGTAAGGCGTGTGACTCGTAATCCGAGGGTCGCGGGTTCGCGCCCGCGTCGCGCTAAACATGCTCGCCCTCCCAGCCGTGGGGTGTATAATGTGACGGTCAATCCCACTATTCGTTGGTAAAGAGAAGCCCAAGAGTTGGCGGTGGTTGGTGATGACTAGCTGCCTTCCCTCTAGTCTTACACTGCTAAATTAGGGACGGCTAGCACAGATAGCCCTCGAGTAGCTTTGTGCGAAATTCCCAAACAAACAAAGCTTTCCCTCTAATCTTACACTGCTGAATTAGGGACGGCTAGCGCAAATAGCCCTCGTGAAGCTTTGCGTGAAATTACAAAAACAATCAAACAAATAACAGGAAAGGAAGTGAAACTAACAATAAAATCTACAAAAGACAAGACACCAGGAAACGATGACATACAAGCCATTCTCCTTTTTGAAATGGCGTTCAGGGACTGTGTGTACACATAACAACAATCTTTAACTTATCACTCAGTTCTGGATACATCCCGGTTTCTTGGAAGCAAGCAATAGTCTTTGTGTTCTATAAAAAAAAAGGAAAACCAACAAGTAAACCAAACAATTACCCCCCGATCAGCCTGGCCAGCTGTGTAGGAAAAATTCTCGAAAGAATAATTAGTAATAGACTCTCAAATTGTTTAGAAATAACTTGAAAATCACTAGAATTAAAAATGAATTTAGAAAATATAGAGACAGACCACAGATCACCTGGCTATCTAACTTTCTGGAAGATAGAAGTTGGAAAATAAATTCAGGGAACCTTATACATGTAAAACGGCTCGTTTGGGTTGAGAAAATATTTTACGTTGAGGAGCGAACAACATTTCGACCTTCTTCGGTCATCCTTTGTAAACCTGACGATGCCGTTTTAACATATATTTTCTCTACAAGTGGGTTTTCTCGACATCACTAATTATTATTTCATCAAGGGAACCTTCGCCTTTATTCCAGAGGTTGGTGTCCCCCAAAAAGGGGTAAGTAGCCCTATTCTGTTCATCAATATGCCCTTAAAACACCCAAACTTGGAGTATGCATCACAATTCGCAGACGATGTTGTGGTCTGGAAAAGTAGTCCCACCCCATCTGTAACAGCGACAAATCTACAACTGTTGTTAGATAATATAGAAGAATACTGTGAGAAATATTGTATTAAACCAAACTTACCAAAAATCAATTAGTTACATTCACAAACAAAACATAAAAGAGATCCTTCCAAATTACACACGAGCGAAACACTTCTCCAGACCACAACAAACCTGTTAGATTTAACCGTCAATACGAAACTAACGTGGATGAAACATGCAAATAATATATTTAAAAAAAATTGGAAACGCACAAATTATGCAAATAGTCTAACCGGCAAAAACCAAGGAACCTCACCAGACAACATAATAAAAAATCTACAAAACATATATACGACCTACTATCGAATATGCATTTCCAGTATGGTTAAACATAGGACTGAAACATAAATAAATTATAATCAATACAAAACTTAATAATTACTGCAGCATACAAAGTCTCTCGTAGTACATTGTGAAAATTTATGTACAAATATACAAACCACAGCCAACAGACTCTTGCATAGTTCTCTAAATTACTTTTTGAAAATTGACAAAAGAACGATCTACTGTGTGAACTTGATCACTACTCCAAAAATGATGAAAGTAGACCAAAGTATTAAAGTTAAAAATACATTTTATAATCTAAAAATTGTCAAATTTCCTTTGTTTAACTCGCAAAATCTCCTAATTGAACACTTGTTTTTAAACATTCCAAACCAAAACTGTGAAACAATCACAGCTGTATGTATAATACACTGTTTGTTCTGCTACTACAATAAGAAAATGTGAGATTATTACACATTTAGTTAATAAACTATAAAAATTCAGAATGGCCATTTTTATTAGTGGTAGCTCCTTGAAAAAAGGCATACAAAAGAGGTGATGAGTTAATAGTGTGAAACTGTCCACGTTTTCTTGTAAGCAAGTTTTTTATTGGAAGTAAAAAAATTGATATATAAAATATTTTTACACACTCATCTTGTGTTATCCCTATTACTAACAGTAAACCTTCAATTGAAGGCAAAGAGAGCTTTGAGAACATGGCTGTATCATAAAAATATCCCTGGAAAAATGTTAATTTACTTTATTCAGTGAACTTTCTTCAAAGATAATAACAGCTGGTGTAAAATACTGCTATTTGCCAATCAGCTATTTAAGGGGGAAGATATACATACAGACTTGATCACCAAGGGAATGACTAGGATTGTAAAATTTGTACAAGGATTATAACACAGGATGGGAAATCAAAAGATGGAATCTCTAACATAAAAATGTAAAAATTTCTTAACTAAAGATAAATAGCAATGTATAAACAAACTTCTGTTTAATGCAGATTGTTAAATCTTCATTCTTCATAATGAATATTATGAAATGATTCAAGCAAATAACTCAAAATATTCAAATATCCTGTATCATGTTAAAAATTCAATAAATTTTCTTTTTCCTTCACAATAACTGTATTTAATAACACATTAGGACATATGAATTCATGAACAAAAGAAAGACGAACACTAAAAAATTTATCAGACATGGATACATTGCTACAGCTGTACCAAACTATCCTTAAAACATCTCAAACTGAATGTTATGAAATAAAATCAGAAATATAATGCCACAATAATAATGTATGTTGAATAAAGTTGTAATGTTTACTTCCATAAAAATAATTTTACGTCATTATAAGCAGAAGTATTAAATGAGAGGAACATCTTGATAGTGTGTCATAAAAATTGTCTTCTTATTTTAGTTGTTAAAAACAAACAGTAACAAAGGCTGTAGATTATATTCATCACGTTTTATGACCTACAAATGAAATGATGTCTGACAAAAGTACTTGAGGGAGAAGTATATGTATCTAGAGTTGCATAGTAAATGTTACTACAAAGAACTGTGACTATACAGCAATATCTGTAAGTCAAACACAGCCTATAATAAAAACAATCTACAAAACATTTTTTGGAAACTGTGTACTAGTCATTCTGTAAACAACTGTATTATTATTTCTTAACTTAAAAAAACAACAACCAACATGTCATTGAAGTATGCTTGTTTGTTATTGGATAAAACAATATAGTTTCATATAATATAGTACTGGTTAATACATACAAATTACTCTTTAAAACATTAAAAATAAACATCAGCTAACAAAACAACAATAAGTATACAATTAACTTTTAATGTATTCTATCCATTCATCCATCCAATATTTTCAGAAACCAAAACAGATAATAAATATACTGTGTACATAAACATATAAATATAGCTCTATATACAACTCAAGCAAAAAAATGGTATTATTAAATTGGATCAATTTACCAAACATTTATAAACTGATTTTATGGAAATTGTTTGGTTTGCACACAAAAGGCACTTGAAAACTATCTCCCAAAAACTCAGCAACAAAGGTATGGACAGATAGTTACAATACACTATTTTTGGAAAAAAAAAAGTACCCCACAAACAAAAAAAAATGTACAACGTACTATGCAGATAAATATCTTTCTTAGTTACTAAACAAAAAAACATTCCACAATACTTGATTTCTTCAAACTGAAAAATATCAACATCTAACACAACCAGAAAAATAAGTATGTTATACAGTTTCTTTGCAGCAGTTATAAGTTTATAATGATTAATAAAATATTTTCCAAACACACACAAAAAAACAAACAGTTCTGACTTGTTTTATTTGAAATCTACTTGTAAATATTATGTTTTAAAGTTAGTTTCTAGATAAATTTTTATTATTTACACAAAACAAAAGCATGACAATATTATCAAATTTTATAACCTTTTAACGAGTGTTAAACTCCCAATTCAGTTAAATGGTTTTAGCTGTTTCCAGAAGTGTAAAACTAAACATAAAGAAGCACTTCATAGTTCAAAACATCAAAGCAATATACACATATTTACACTAATTATTCATGTCCACAGTAACATACTATTCTGAAAAAAAAAAAATGTGTATGGTCAAAACAAAGTAATACAAAAGGCTGGGACAAGAAACAACTAAATGTTGAACATTCAAGAGTAAGCAGTTTGAATCATGATGTGACCACTGAAGTTCAACCTGACAAAATGGATTGTAAACAACTACGAGTTTTGTGAAAACATTTAAGAAACACAGGGTGATACCTCACAGAACTTTCCACCCTTCATGATGGTTATTAGCTTACAAATATTTTGAACCCTTAAGACAACTGATGGTCACAGAAAATTTTAACCCTTATCACTAATCTTTGTAGCTGTTGAAGGCCTGTGCAAGGGAACTTGCACTATCATTAACAAATTGTTTTATATTAGTTAAAAGGCCACTCTGACTTTTTTTCACAACAAAAACAAAACAAGAAAGTATTTTACTCACTATCTAAACATGGCTATCTTTTGTTAGAATTTTATATTGTACCTTTTTCATTTGTCTGAATCTCTTGAGTATCTAATATGATTCACAATTTTATATTGCTCTGTACCTTTTCATTTGTCTGAATCTCTTGAGTATCTAATATGATTCACAATAGGTATTCCAAGAATTAAAAAAACAAAAACAATATATAGTACTATACTTGTACTAACATAAAATGATATGTAAATCACGAGTACCAAGCCTTCTGTTTACAATCAGTAACAGGAGTAATGTTACAAAAATTCTTCTTCATTAACAAATGTTTACTAGTAGTTCTAGTGCTGTAAACATCTACAAGTTTGGGACCACAAAATTGGTATTTCATGTAACAAACAGAAGCAGAAACAGTATAGTGTTAGAGAGAAAAAAAAAGAACCCCTTAATGTTTAATTACATCTCTCCCATGAGCAGTCAAATTTATAAATGAAAAGCATGAATGATATATAAAAAAAAGCAACACTTAATGACTGTAATTATGAAAAAAATTGGATCTTAACATATTTTTCATGAAGTATGTATTATTCACACAAACAAAGTAAATTATATTATCTTATTATTAACTGCACTGGACTATTCCACTAAAACCTCTTTGCAAAGGAAAAGTATTTAACTACACCATCTACCAGATAGTGGGGTTTATTTAATGTAAAGTACAAAAACTGTTGACAATTATACCCCATAATAACCTGATGATGTGTCATTCATTATGAGCCTAAAATGTACAGTACAACATAACTAATAATTATTTTATCTAATTAGTCAATTACAATTCAACCAGTAGCATACTTATATGACAAGTAAAAGGCACAACTTTAAATGTTTCATAAAAGTTAAGCACAACTAACTTCTTTCAGTGTCCAATTATTAGAGAAACATGTCAAACATTATTCCCATTTTTAAGATTCTTTAAAAGTACTTTTACCATTTGTAGACTATCCTACCAAACATTTCTTACAAGCATGAGATGTGTGAGATTTATTTCAAAATAAACTGAACACTGGCTTTCAGATACGCAGCACGTAAATATGTTTAATATTAAGTAAAAACCAGCTCTAAGTGTCTGATGTAAGTAGAGGATGAAAAGTCTGTTTATACAAATTAAACTACCTTGTAATATTACTACAGACATATTTGTTTTGTATATGTTACAAACAAACTGAATTATTCTATAATAGTAACATCATATGCTCTTCTCCATTAGTTTGGTAAACAACTTTGTCAAATTATTTAGCACCACAAAAAAGTCACCTTATAGCAACATCAAGGTACAGCACAGTGACAATAATTTAGCCACTTTTTCATGGTTGTAGTACTGTTTGTTTGTTTTTAGCATCTCCCACTATATTAGAGTATACCATATTAGCAGGGTAACAATCACATTACCATTGTTTTTCCTTGTCAGAGTACTGTGTTTTTCTAGTGTCTGCCATTAGGTTGCAGCAGTTGTGTAAAGCAACAATCATTAAGCCATTTTTGAATTATTATAACACAATGTATTATTATGTTACAGCATACCAGTCAACTATACCTAAATTATTGTACATAATACTAACTGTTCTCTCCTGTATTGTCTGCTCACCATTTTACTTCACCACATACCAGGTTGGCAATTTTACTTTGTATCCACATGAAAATGTTTCTTCTAGTAATCACTGGGACCACACTTGAATAACTGTATTAAGTACCATTCTAAAAATCTCATAAAGGCCCTTGGTGTTTGTTTTGAAAACACATCTTTACAGATATTGTTTATACAGATGACTCTCTCAACACAACTATATCAGTGTGTTGAATCATAAAGAAGACAGTTTAGATCTATCATAGCTGCTATTTATTAGACCACAAGGTTTGTTTATATTCTAATATCTGTATGTAACTTTACAATTAGTTGTTAAGTTATATTCAGAAAAACACAAGGAATTCAGTTGTGTCACAACAACAGTTTATTAGATGATTCAAGTTCATTTTCTAATATCTATGTATTACCTTAAGACCAAACAGTTATGAGCTGGCTATTAAATCAAATGGAAAATTAGAAGAGAACTATAACACTGACCCTAGTTGAATGTCGTTTTTTTATTATTTGTGCTAATATCACAATTTAATTATAATATCAAACTTCCCTTAGAATCACACTCTTTCCCTATTCTATAACACAATAAATGGGCTAAACAAAAAGTGATTTAAAACTGAGAAATAAAGCAACACATGGGTCAAATAATTTTAATAATTTAGTGTCATAAACGTTTTTGTCTCTCACAAAATTTTAAAACTATATAGCCAAACAATCAAAAACTGGTCAATATGTTTTGTGAGAAATAAGTAGAAAGTGCACTTCTTGGCCTAATTTCCCTTTATGGCAGACATGAATATGGTAAGCTCTGCTCTAGAACTGTCCATTTTTAACAAAACTACAGTAAAGAATAATAAGAATCTTTATATTTTATTAATGTTAACTGAAAGCCTGGTTCACTCACTTCTCAGAATAATTGATATCAATGTTCTTGACATTGAACAGTCACATTTTACTAATTCATTAAACACACAAAAACCTGAATGGATACTTTCCATCAAGCCAGTAATTATAGGAAACCAAAATATGTAACAAAGGGAAGAATAAAGTACAATTATACTAATCACTGTTTGATGTTAACTGTCTGAGCTGTTTCAGGACGGTTTCTACCAACTTCTTCTTGTCTCGTTGATTCTTTTTTAATGGTGAAAATATATTTTTCTTCTTTTCTGCTTCTCTCACCCTTAAGGGAGTAAAGAACATTAATTCACACTAAAAGTATGGACAGGTCAAATTAATAATATTTTAAAAAATTAGTAAATTATATTATTAACATTGTACAAATCTTTTTCATTCACAAGCCTGAACAAGACCTACCTAAAAAAAATAAGACCCTTTAAAAAATGTTGCATTATTTGAAACTTGTATTTTTAGCAATAATTTTATTTCTAAAACAACTCGAAAGGAAGTTATACACTTTTCATAAATAAATAAACATTGCAATTGGTTCAAAAGCATGCATTATAAAATATAAAGTGTAAACACACCATTGTAAAGTAAAAAAAAAAAAAAACTTTTTATCTTTATAACACAAATTCATCAATCAATCAATTCTTTTATAAGTCTGCACACACAAATTTGCCCTAAACAATGTTTTAGGTAACACTGCATTACAAATCATTTGCTACTAGAAAAAACTCAAGTTATTCTGGGTAATTAAATAGTTTTGGTTTCAGATATGTAATCAGAACTTGTCCATCACCTCCAGATTTTAAGATACTGTAGTATCTCACTACTTTATCAACAATATGTGTAATACCATACAATCAGCTCAGTTCAATAGGTTTATACTGTGAAATTAAGTTTACATAGAAAGTTTAATGAACAAAAGGAATAAATTTTGATAACTTCAAACAGTAACTGTATTGTATTGGTGTAAAACTCCATATATATTGTTTATATGTGCTACTTGTTCTTGATAAAATTATAATGACTTGCACCAATTTTGCTTCATTCCATGTTCACCTTTTCTGCCCAGGAATATTTGAGGAGTCCTTCAACTGAGCTTAAAATGGGCAGAGTGATACACCTCTCTCTCAACTGCTTTTCACTCACTCACTCAGTTGATTACTTTGTCTGGCTCTGTGCACACTCAAAACAAAGTCCATCTTCCTCACATCATACCTGTGATATAATCAAATAAAATCAAAATTTTGTTTTAAAATATTTTAAACTAGTTCTCTAAACATAATTCTTTTATACTTTTCAGAAAATTATTTCATGTACTGACTGCTTTCACTTCAAGTCCAAAAAACCACCTAAACAGTTTATGCTACATTTGTGTTGTACTGTTTCCAAATCTGGCTTCACACAGTGGCTAAATAAAAGAAGAGCAATTGTGTCATCAATGATACAATGTGAGCCCAAAGATCACTTAACTGTTATTGTTGCATTAATATTTCTGGATATTCAGACAAAACTAAACAATACACTAAATATCCAGAGATTGCATCTGTGATGAAACCAGTATCTCATGGGGATGATTTTCTTGTGTCACATCCAGCAGCAAAGTGGGAAATAGAAGTTATACTGCAAAAAAGACAATGAATCATCTTTACTTCCTTCATTTAGTAATTTTACCCCTGTGGCATCTCAGCATAAACTGCCTCATTTGATCACACAAGATGAGCTAAATGATCAGATCTGTGACTTGTTTTATACTGAAACAGCATGGGAATTTTCATTTACGGCAATGGAATTTATCATAAAAGTCTTGCTTCTCACTACAGCATGCAAGATACTTTGTGTTTCTGTACAAATGTTGATGCACTAATTGAAGAATCAAGTACTGAATATACTCTCAAGAAAGAAAACATTTTACCAATACATCTAAAGTTAGTGTGAAAACTGTGCTTTTACATAATGAGAACACTAAGCCATTGGTTCCTGTTATTAATGATGTAAACATTGTAGAACATGCAGCTTATACCTGAAGCAATCAAATATCCACTACTGCTAAGTCTATAAAGTGAGTATACTAAACACTGTAGTCTGTCTGGGATAGCCAATATCATAAAATTCATTTAAAAAAAAAAGGAATGGCCAGTGAGAGAATTATGTTCCAGGAAAACAGAAAGTTGAGTTCCAACTTTCACTGAATCATCAAGATATGTTTCTTCCCTCACTCCATCTGTCTTATAAGTTTCAAAAAGTTAGTGAAGTAAAATCTAAAAGGTGGTATCTTTGTTGGGTCACAGATTTGGGAAGTGCTGATGAATGGTGATTTTGAAACATTACTCAGTCAGAAAGAACTTCCTGCAAGGAAATCACTCAAACTGGTTGTTAAAATTTTCTTAGGAATTTACAGAGATGAAAACTGGGTCCAAGATGTCACTACAGTTACACTTCTCACACTTTTAATTAAGCTTCTTATCAAATGATCTAGGTGCAGTGAGCAATAATCTTGGTGAGCACTTCCCTTAAGTTATGTCTATAATAGAACAGTAACATAAAGAAAGACAGTGGAATCATGTGATGACAGAAGATTACTGTTGATTCTTATAGCATGAAACTAACAACATACATAAAAGATGCAATAAGTCAGTCAGGTATTTTGTAAAAAGAAATAAATAATAATACCATGATGAAAGTTTTAAACATAGCTTAAGTGTATTTTCAGTATATAATTACACGTTTTTTAACATTCTTAAATGCAATTTTCAATAAATAAATAAAGTTATCAGAGAGAGTTATTTTCACAATATATAAGAATATTTAGAATAAACATAAGATAACTCAAAAACTAGAGGTGATCAGTAATATTCAACAATTTTAGAATCAGGATCAACAAACTACTCATGAACAGTTGTATTTTTATTGTGGTAGAGAAGCTTTTGTGCACAGTGTAACTTCTAAACATATAATTACTGTGCAAAATTACTCAAACACTTATATGCTTTACATATTTCTAAAAAATTACTTTGATTGAATGACTTAAGGATATTTCAACACATAAACAAAAAACATGAATTTTATCTCATAAGTACAACTCAAAGCTGATAGTTAAAACCATATATAACTTATATTATAAAGAAGCTTACACACAGAACAACCTTAAATATAAAATTTTCAAAATTACTTACAGATCAACCTGTACAAACTATATACTTCATGATATTCCTACAAGTACCTATATTCTTAGTTATGCCAACTAACAAGACATGCTTTAACAGATATGAGGTGTTCTTTCATTATAAAAATCCCAGGCACCTAGTTATCATAAAAAAAAGGTTAAGGAAAACTATCGTATTTATATGCAAGAAAGTATCAATTAATTGTGCAAATTTGTGGTAAGCACTGTTAAATATATGAATAAACAAACATTCTGAATTTAAGTGGTTTTCTACTAAATAAAACTAATTATGGCTAAATTAACTAACACATTCATGATTATTAACTTCAAAATGTAAAATATAATTTTAGTTATAAACATTATACCATAAATTTAAGATTTTATTTCTATCTACCTTAGAAAAATAATATATTGATAATATTTATCTACTTTGTATTCAATGTTTTATTACTCTCACATTAAACGTGGAGATGAAAATCTAAGAATGTTTATTTAATGTGAAGCATTGGAACCTATCATCTTGTGAATATGTGCAAATTGTATGCATGTATGATTAACTGACTACACAACAGACATTCAACTATTATTAAACTCTCGACAGTTAAAACTGATTCATTAATAATTATGGTATTAATACAGAGAATTCTCAAGTTATGTTTAATATATAACTATGATAAAAAACATCTACAGAGAGAAACATTTTGGTAATAAAATCTACAACTGTTTCCAACTTCTGATCAAAACAAAATACCTATATAGTTCAAATAAAAATTAAACGAGTAATGAATATTATATACGTCTAACATATCACCATACTTATGATGATTAGAAGGTATTGATTCATCTGTCATGGTACCCTAAATGCAAGCAAATTTTTTGCTATAATCCCAAACACAAAATTCAGCTAGCTTAGGAGGTTTAGTTTTGTTCTAAACACTTATCTTAAGATAACAATGCAAAATAATCCTCATAAACAAATATATATATCAAACAATTTAACCAATACTAAAAATAAACTAACATTAAGGAAAGAAAAAATAAAACATTACTTTAATCACAGTCTACAACTATTTATCATCTTACCTTCATTCTTTCTAAATTTGTATTTACATCTGTCAAAGGCTAGTTGAGAAACTAAATAAGACTTAACTTTTAATTTAAAAAATGAAACTTGACATCTTGCAGGACATGTCTTGGAGTAAGACATCAATAGTATCAGGTTTCTTAAGGGCAACATATAACTAGGTAACTAAACATACAACTTTTTAGGTGGCTATACGTTTCCTTTTTCCTTTTTTAAAAATCAAAACATGCATAATAATTATTGGAAAGACTTTAACAATTTATAATAAAGCAAGTTATAGTGACATTTAAAATTAACTTTGATCACTTTTATGTTCCACTTACTTTTCAAGCAGAACTACAGCAACTTGTGGGTTTACCCTTCAATACTTACTATTTTCTTGTCCATAGTCATGAAAGTAGGTTGCCCAGTCCCATGTCATGAAAAGATCTAGAAGTTATAAGAAAATATAACTACAAAAATTCTGCAAGATAAATTCCAGTGCACCAAAATAAAGTAAACTGCTATACATAAATTAACTAACAAAAATTACAAGAAGAAGGAATTGTACACTATAAGTCAGAAAGTAATAATAAGAAATCAGTTTTAGTGAAAGGAGACTGATGGACTCTGTGACTAAACTAAAATAATTGGAAGATGTGATATCAAAAAATATATGGAACTATTTTACTTGGTAGAGTTTCCACAGTTAATACATCTTTAATTATGTTTGTTTGTTTTTCAATTTCATGCAATGCTACACGAGGGCTATCTGCACTAGCCATCCCTAATTTAGAAGTGTAAAACTAGATGGAAGTCAGCTAGCTATCCCTAATTTAACAGTGAAAGACTAGAGGAAAGTCAGCTAGCTATCCCTAATTTAACAGTGTAAGACTAGAGGGAAGTCAGCTAGCTATCCCTAATTTAACAGTGTAAGACTAGAGGGAAGTCAGCTAGCTATCCCTAATTTAACAGTGTAAAACTGGAGGGAATTACGCACTTTAAATACTACACATTCACACTAAGACACAACTAGCTATCATCTGATCTTAACATTAGTAACAGAAGGTGTATTTAATGGCCTAAATATAAGCATTGGGTGTAAAACATTATTATAACAAAGGCTTAGTTGAAACACTACTCCATTGAAACCCTTGGTAACTTTTATCTTACTTTTGTCTATACCTCAATGTTAATTAACAACTTAAAAAAATATAAATAAAATGCTATTTAACTTATGGTGGTGCAATAAGTGAGCCTAGGGTATTATTTGTTTTATAATTAAGCTTAAAAATGTACTGTGCGATAACTTACTCTAAGCTCAATAAAGACAAAATATCAATTCTAAATCTAAATAATTTCTGAATTAAATTGTTTTGTTCTATCACCAAAGTTAACAAGAATAAAAAACAAACCAATATGTATATTAAACATTCACAACATAAATACCATAGTTGACCTAACAATATCAATTGGGAGTTTTGTTACAAAACAATGATATAAATTGTATACCATTACTATTAAAAAAAGAAGCATGACACAAACTGTTTATTATATATATTAACACCAGAGGGACATTTAGAGTGTTCCTTCTACCACACACATTATACTCTTTAACACTGTAAATACCTGACAGCCATAAAGCTTCTTATTTCCAAAGAATGCAACATGTAGATCTTCAATGTTTTCAGTTTACTAAAATGTTTAGTTAAAATAAAGTTAAGTTATTTGAATTTTTGAGTCTATCTCATGCTACTTTTATCATTTTATAAAGTACTTCATAACTTGTTCTTAATGTTTCATGAAAAATTTAAAATCTTCCCAGTAACAGTAAGCAGAGCCAATCTTTATGCATATACTCAAAAGGTGATTTACAAAACTATAACTTTTATCTCTGTATTTCTATAGACTGGTGGAACTTTTAAGCAAATAGGTCTATTCAGATACCAATAACTATTTTGAATCTATTCAATGTTACACAGCGTGGCTTTCAAATGCATTACTAAACTTTTGGAAAAGAATTAGCAATAACTAACATACTGAGCAAGACTTTAAACTGAACAAAATACACTATTCATTTCAAGCACGCCAAACTAGCCTAACAATCCTTTGACTGTTTATGTACATGTGAAACTGAATGAGTGTTTAAATCTTTATCAGTACTACATATAACCCAGTAAAGGTGACATAAAATATTTTAACTAGATTGACTATTCCTTTTTTAGGATAATAAAGAGCAATGATTAGTAGGGCACATTACAAGTACAGATGTTGATGTCATTTTGTCAATAATAACAGAAGACATTCCTGTCATGTTTAGATGTACATAAAAAAATGTGTGCATCACATGAAAGATGGCAGTGACAACAGTTAAAAAGATGTTAAAACAGTTTTCACATAATAGAAAAATAAAAAATAAAAAGGAACGGGAATTACAGAAAATGATAATGTAAAAAAATATACAGGAAACAATACTAATATATGGGAAATAGAAAAATGAATAAAAATACAGGTGATATTAATATATAGGAAACAATACTAATATACGGGAAATAGAAAAATGAATAAAAATACAGGTGATATTAATATATAGGAAACAATACTAATATATGGGAAATAGAAAAATGAATAAAAATACAGGTGATATTAATATATAGGAAACAATACTAATATATGGGAAATAGAAAAATGAATAAAAATATAGGTGAAATAGGAAATATGAATAAAATATAGGTGAAAAAATACAAAAATATAGGTGATATTAATATGTAGGAAACAATACTGAAATATACGGAAATAGGAAACAATACTAAAAAATGAATGAATATAGGAAAAAATATAGGTGATATTAATATGTAGGAAACAATACTAATATATGGGAAATAGAAAAATGAATAAAATATAGGTGATATTAATATGTAGGAAACAATACTAATATATGGGAAATAGAAAAATGAATTAAAATATAGGTGATATTGATAAAAAAAAAAAAAAAATACAAAGTTGTTTTGAAATTTTTTTAACAGATGCACAAAGGTCATTAATTCTAGGACTAAGAATGATGTCATACTCTTATAGAATTTAACAATGCTATCCAATAAACATCCTTAATTTCTTTCTAAAAGTGGAAAAGATTCACAAATAACAATGAACAGTTGTGTTGAAACTTGAGAAAATTAAATAACCTTAAACAATATCAAACCTAATGAAGGGCAGTTGCTTGAAACACTAGTTAAATAATGTAACTGTTATTGTCCTTTTTTAACTTTAGGTGTTTATAAAAACAATATTTCTTTTGTGAAGTAAGAGAGGATTCCATGTACTGTAGACCAGCACAGTGCTTCCTTGTACCTAGAAAAGCATGAGACCTGTACAAGTAAAACTTTATACAACCTTCCCTAACAATGGCTAGTGACCAATAAAAGCCAGCCTATTAACCTGAGACACACATCCTCTAATACAAAGAAAAAGCAATATGCAACAAAATTCACATGATACAAACGTGAAACTCCCTTGAGTTAAAAAAAGAGAAAACAGACCTCCATGATGGTCACTGAATATTTAAACTACTGTATATATATATATATATATATATATATCAACCAGTCTCTGTATCAAGAAGACTAATGATTGATTTTCAGCCACGACTACAAAATAAATAGTTCTTTGAGATTTCCAAGAATATGGAAGCAGATTATTTGTCAAAACACAGGATAAAAAGTAATGAATAACTGGTATCTAGTCGTTAATAAAAAGTTCTCAATTAACAATCAGGCTGAAGTGACCATACAGGTTACTAACCATGACAGTTCATGAGCATCAGAACTATGGGATGGACAAGACAAATACAAAAACTTGTTCACCATTTACCATTCAGATAACTAGACTAGACTGATGTTTCAGGCAAGACTAAGAAAAGAGGATTCTAAAGTATTCTAGAGATGTTTCTCAAGCAAATTAGAATGACCAAATACAAAGTTCACCAAAATAATTATAGCAGAAGTAAACAATCTGATTAACAATTACTTTGAACTTCTTTTAAAGCCTGTAGAAAGGTCCAGTGATTTAGTCAACAGAAAAATAATAAAAAAAAGAGAATAAAAGCAAATAACTTCATGAAGAAATCACAATTCCAAGAATTACATGACAAAATAAGTCACTCTCACATACAGCTGTGATAAGACATGTAACTGGATTACTCAAGTTCAAGAGAGCGAAGTCAACAAAAAATGTATCAATTACAAACATATATGTGACATTTATAATCACGAGTACAAATGCCATAAATACATTGACGGATGTCACTGACAATGAATGTAAATCTCGTGTATATATTTGGTTCCCAGATATATAAAAAGTGTTCTTGACTGAAGCCAACGGGCAAAAAATTCCAGATTAAAATGCACACAGAAGCATTTAAATGACATAGTCTTAAGTACTCACATCAGAAACTCAATGATGAGTAGTGTTGATAAACAAAATAACACTGAAAGTCATATCTGTTTATCTGATCAGAACAGCAGCATTTTAAAATTAATTTATATGCAAATTACTGAATTATGTGCAAAATTTAACTAAACATCTTTACAATCCATGCATGTGAATGAAATTAACATTATAGTATATAATTTAATGTTTATGTTATCCAAGTTTTAATTCTTTGTTACAACAGAAACATTTAAAATAAATATTTTGCTCACATAGTTTGCTTGTCACATGATCCAAGTTATATAAAAAAAATCTCCAATTTAACAGAAACTGACTGTAAACACATAAGCTCACAATGCATACAACTGTCTAGATGCCAATGTATTTTCACATGTCCTTTTGAGACATACGATATATGCAGTCTTAGAACTGAATCCACTGCAAAAGAGAAATAGATTTTACAGCCTTTTATGGGTGCTATGCCAATCTTCTATACTTTGGAAACAAATTTATGATGTACAAGTAATTAGTTAATACAAGTGTGCAAAGATGTTATAAAGAGCTCAGTGTACACTCCACTCCACCAACAGTTAATATGAAATTGGTGTACAGTTTTTGTACTGAAGTCAAAGTAACAGCCTGCAGTACTATTGTCTACAGCACTTACAGTGGTTTGTTACCTCAAAATGCTATAGTTAGAGACAGTTGAATTGTACTTAAATCTAATTTTTATATTTTAGTTGACTATGTATAATTTATGTTTTAAAAATCCTATTTGAGTGATTTAATTGTTTTATAAGCTTAACTTGTTACACAGATTGTGAAAGCTTTATAAACAAGATGGTATCTATAACAGCCATCCTGTTTTGGCAACACACCTATGTGGGAATTTCTCAAAATAACTTCTTCATAAAAGGCCTATTGGTATCAGTTAACATATCAGAATAAATAGTGACAAAGAATTTTAAAGGAGAGTTAAAAATAAACTATAAATGAAAAGATAAAGACATTAAATTATGAATATGTGAAAAAGATGACTATACTAATAAATTTCTATAAAGATTTAAAGGTATGTACACATTTTTGTTAATTTTAAAAACATTTCCCTGCACTCTCTGTTGATGATGACAAATAGAGTTAGTAATACGGTGCATAAAAGAGAAAAAAAAGTACAAACATTTACCTTAAAAAACAACAATTGATGTTCATTTATGAGGTTCTAGAGGTTATGCAAATGAAATGTAGAAACAGTAAGGTAAAACGTATTATTTTTATACTTTATGTAAAAATTACTTTGCATGTGAACTACTCAGAGTCCAAGTGTAAATAACTACATTAAATAATGAATTTTTATCAGAAAAATCCAAAAATATTTACAAAATAAAACTTTTGCTGAAACTACTTACTTTAATGAAAGTTTGTTATCAAGTTTTAAGGAAATAATTTCATTAACTAGTTTCACTTTTGAAAGGCATTTCATGAGAGTTGCATACTTTTCTTCCTATGAGCATATATCATTCTTCAAGGTTTAATGTCTTCCATAATGTAACTGTTAATTACATATCTATATACATAATATATGTCTATGTTACATACATATACAATATTAATGACTATTCTACAGCAACCACATAAAATGTATTTAGTCCAAAAGCAATGTTTACATTACTTGTAATATCTTTTAATATGAACTTAAATAGTAGAGTTTTGTAAAGGTTTACTAACCTGCCTAAGATCAGCAAAGCACATCTGGAGTGCACCTTCTTCAAACCCTCTAACAGGTTCTGAATTAGCAAACACTATTGAAGACAAAAAAGAACTCAGTTTAGTTTATATCCATTAGTGAATAATTATTATCTGTATTTGTTTTAAAGGCCTTAACATAAAATATTTGGATTGCCAACAGAATTCAGTTTTATTGAAGCATAAAATGCTGTTTCGTTTTTGTCTTTGATCTGCTTAAACATAGTCTAGAAAGCCAACATCCAAATGCAGTGGAGATTGTGTGAAAAGTGTATCAAAATGTGTGGAATAAGATTGACCTCATCAACGTTTGTAGAAACTTACTACAATGAAAGAAGTATTTTCATAATAATGCATTATTATGGCCATCAAAACTGAACATGATTTACAATGAAATAGTTCCAAGGGCAGCAGGAAACCTGAAAGTTGTTCTTAAAAGATAAATGAACCCTTAAACAAATAATACTGTGTAAGACTATTAAGTATTCTGATTATTTACACAACTGAAAAATAAATAAGAACAAAACTACAATAAGAATTTCATTAATTAATCAACAACAAAAATAAATCTCTTCACAGAGAACTAAATCTCATTAAAAAAAATACAATTCCTAATTGACCTAAAACTTTAAGAAGTTAATTATTCTTGGGTATCTTTGAAATTAGATTTTGATAAAAATGGTTTTATGTTTCAGATGTGGTTTAAATAAACAGTTTCAATTTTAAGGTAATAACATTAAAGTGTGATGGTCCATAAGGTACAAATTTTCCAAACTCTTAAAATTTCTTGATTTGCATATACTATGTTAACCTTATTTCCCCAGATGTTAAAAGCTTTAAAAAATAACAACAAAAGCACTTTCAATTTTGTCCATAAATCATCCATAAAAAAGATCATAGCATAATGTGTTTGCTAAATGCAAAATTTCCACCTTCAGTCATTGTCTAATTCAACAGAAATACCTTTGTTGCAATATATGGAAAATAGTCAAGTAATGAAACTGTTATTCTATTAACGTCTATCTTTATATTGTGCTGTTTGTGTCCCAGGAACCACAGTATTTACATTATACATACATTGTACCTCACTACTATAACAACTGAATAACACAAGCAAAACCAGGTTAATATATGTGATTCATCCTCACTGTCAAGCTGAATTCAGAGAAAGTACACCTTACTTAAAGAGATGGGACTAAATATTTGTCCACAGAAAACCATCCTTTCCTTTTCACTACTGGCTTACATTATGCACTATATCTTATTAGTGTGATAATGCTGACTTAAAACTGTAAAATGTTCAAAGTTGCATCACCTACTTAAATCTTTTTTTTATCTACCTTTGTACTAAACTCACTGACTTTAATCTTTTGGGATCTTCTAGAAATTTTTCCCTCCATCCAGGATGTTTTTTTGGCCTCTAAATTGACAAGTTAGGACTGAGAGATGCCTTGGGTCTCTTTTTACAACTGGATGATATATCCATATCAAGGCTTACAATATAAAATTGGATATAAGGCACCTTGTTAATTTGGAGGCCAAGTAAACATACTAGAGAGAAGGAAAAATTTCTAGATGATCCCAATTTTCATGAAAATATAGGTGATTTTCAACAAAATAAGATATTAAGCAGGGCAACAGTGAAAGTTATGATTCCTATACAGAAAATGTATTTCATATAACTAGTCTCATTTAGTGCTGCCCTCTATGTGAAAAAAAAAAAGAAAGAAAAACATGCCACAAGCCTTTTCCTCCCTTCCTTTGGAAATGACTCATTTTAATGTCCCTCATGCAAATTATCGTGGATAATCCTCCACAAAGGAAAGTGCTATACACTCATTATACGTGCAACTTCCTCTATTCAGTTCTATCAAATTACTGTTTTGAGTTTTAGTGGAGAATTGAATCACTCATTTTCAGTGGAGAGGAAGTACATTTTATGTATAGAAAAACTAACTTCTGATATGGTACATTAGCTGTACTTATATAATCAGATAGAATCACACACTGAATTGGTGCAAGGGAAGAAAAGAAGCACCCTTTGAAAGAGTACAAAGGACACACCTTATGTCTAAAGAATTAGATATGTAGATATGATGTGGGAGACTACACTACTTCTAAACCAGCCATACTCTTCACCAATCTGGGAAATGTGTTGTATATTCTGGTAGACAAAAACTGAGAAGTAAATCCAATTAGTATTGGGGAAAAATGGAAGTGTCCCCAGACACAAAGTGGCTAGGGCATGATGGACTGTACTTGACAACTACATCCAAAATCTGTGCTGCTGGAAACTGACACAGATAGAGAGGGTGGGTGTAGAATGAGGATCATACCATCTTCACCTGAAATTAATGAGACCAGAAGGGATATCAAACCCCTGACTCCTGAAGAGAGAGTATGTTAAGAATAGAAAATGGTATATCAACTTAGAAAACCTGATGACCTGGATTGAAAAAACGTGTATGAGAGAGAAATTGACCAGAACCAACCTAAGACAAATAACATCTTCAGAATAAGCTACACAAAAGACAGTTGAAGGGAAAGAACCAGAACAATCCCAAGTTCCTCCACCATGCTGTATCAAGGCGATTGTAGGACGTAGGCACCTATTGTTTGTTGGCCCTACCAGCCATATAAGTTAAACCAAAAATTAACTTTTAAGGAAACTTTTCATGGACCTATAGTTTTCATAGGCCCTAGGCACTGTGCCTAATAAATAATTCAGCCCTGCCTCCACAATACAGATAAAGTATAATTGAAGGAGGAAGTCAAACATATTAACTACAATGTGCAAAAACTTGTGTTTTTTGCTTTTACTCTATATTATAAAACAAAAAAAGGAGACTGAGAAATTGATTGAAAGACTATGACAGATAGCCAGTCTTCAGTTTTAATGACAACAAACAGCTGGAATCGAAACTGTGAAAGAGATGATTTCCAGATTCAATGTTCTGTTGGACAGAAGGTCCTGAACTACCTCCAACAGAAGCTGGCTGTTAATGGGATTCTGAAGAAGGAAAGAAATGGATATCTGTGATAAAAAGAGGAAGGTAAAGGAAGCATAGGACATGTCCAAATAATCCACCAATCTGTGGTGAAACATTGCCAAAGGGGAAGAAAGTCACACAACTGAGCTCCCATCCAGTTATCAACTGGTACTGTTGATATTATGATGATCTAAACTGAAAAAAACACCTGGAAAGAGGAACAGGTAAAAGCTGGGAAGCACCAGGATGGGAAACAGGAATAGGGGCTTGTCTTGATTCCAACTGTGGCAAATGAGCTACCAAAAACGAAAGGATAGAGTGTTCCTAGCATGCAATTCCAAAGGGTCTGGAATACGTTTGAAAATATACTAAGAAACAGAGCTACACATGATTTCCTAAGTGGGCAGCAAATAAATCTGACAGAAGGCTGCATTTTGACCCAGTATGTTTCAACAACAGAAAAATTATGTATGCAAGGTGAGAGTAGAGAATGAAAAATGAGTCATCTTAGAAGTAACAAAGGAGAGGCTGTTCCTCATAAACCTCAGGACTTTTGTACAGAGTATCTGAAAGTAAATGTATGGTAGATAAATACCACAAAAGTAAGGATAAGACAGAGGCATGGGTTAAAAGCACTGGAAGTCAGGGGGTACTCCCATATTGGCAAAATAGATTCCAACACCTGTGAGTCTTAAAACAGATAGGCTACTTGATGGTTCGTCAAACAAACTATCCACAGCACATAGGAAGCAAGACATGCTGGAACTCTCAACCAATTATGAAGTAAATTGCTTTGTATGAACCCTAATATCCAAAGAAAGTGGGAAAACTAAATATGGTAAAGAAGAACTAAGAACTATCATACAACAAAAAAGGATGAGGATTGTAGGAATTCATGAAAAGGGATAAAACATCACATACCTGAGAAATCATTCCTAAATGCGCAATATTAGACCAAGCTGACTCTGCAGGAGGTGTACAGGGAAACATGAGAAAATCCTGTGGTGGAAAAAGGCTATAAAAATCTTTCACGGAATGAACAGGTTCAGATTGTTCATGAGATGAATAACTTCAAGAGAAAGTGGCTGACTCACAGATTGACCAGTCTCTCACTGAATAATTGCAGATAATTCCATTAACAGGGTTGCTTGCACCTCCAGCCATAGTTACAAAACCGGCACTCTGGGCTATATCTACCTCATGTGCTTCGTAAGCACTCACGAATTTTTCAAAAACAAACATGTACAATATTATATCAACTATACTTTGTCCTATCCATTGCCGACGATCAAACACAATAAGAACAATATTTATATAAGCAGCTTGTCACAGCAACGAATCTTACGGTGAAGACGTTTTCTAAACTGATAGAGTGTAATCACAATCCATTGTACTTGAGAGAAGACATCGATATTAGGCCGATGATGTTATTAACTATACGATTTTTATATTCAGCCCCCTAGGTATCTTCATGGGAGAAAATAAATAAATTTCTTTTTCTTGTAATTCTGTTCCAACCAGAATGTAAACAGTTTGTTTATGATGCTTTTATTTTTTAATATTTTAACTCAAATTGGGAAAACTTAAGGGAAGAATAAAAAAATTTTAAATTCCGTATATGTAATTTACCTGCCAGGCGAGTTGTTTGAACTATTTTCACAACAATAATTGTGATTATTTAGCAAGTATTATTGTGAAACAACAATGTCTTATTTTGTAATAAAATAACGTAAACATTAGATGTTTTTTCTCACATATATCAATTTGTATATTTTAAATTCAAATCAAAGCTCTTTAAAAATGGAACTGTGGTTTCTGTTGCCTCATCATAAATTTCACACCTTTTAGTTTCTGTAATTTGTCAGCTTTTAGGGTTTAATCCGTAACTCCGTAACTTTTATCAGCTTTTAGTGTTTAATACGGAACTCCGTAACTTTTATATCATATTGTTTGTTCTTACGTGCTTACAATATTTATAATATTAACAATGAAACAGTATCTTAGCAACACAGATAATTAGGAGACATTTTGTAAAAAGTTAAAGCTACTACTGCAAGCAGATTTTAAGATATAGAGATGGTGAAGTTCTTTTTCAAAACATTGATTTTTATGGCATTCTATGCTGTTATAATAGCAATGCCTGCACACATCAAACTTAAACATGAAAATATTGTACTTGGCGCCCCACAGGTGATTCCGTGTGTGCCTGATAGCATTGGAATCAATAGATATACCTTTGAGGTTTTCCAGTATTATTGGTTTGGCCCCTACGGTGGAATAGCAACAGACGATAATAAAATTCGGGTAAACAAAGCCACGGGAGATTTGATGATTTATAAATTTGATTTTTCTGATACCGGTGTGTATAAGTGCGTTATTGAATACACAAGAAACTGGGAGATAAAAGCACAAAAACCAATTTTCATCACTCATTTCTTGGAAGGTAAATGCTTATAAGAATCGATTTTGGTAGTGTTTAGAAGTAAAAAAAAACTTTAAATTATGGATCGGATTCCATCCATTTTTACTACAATTTATGTAAAGTGTTATAAGTTCGATATATATTTAATGATTGTACATTAATTTTCCAAAATTCATGAAATCACCTTTCCAACTACCAACATACAGCTCACCGCCATTGTTTCCGCGTTAAGCCTGCAGTGTTAAAATGTTGAAAATCGAACTTGTCTGCAGATATAAATTTATCATTACGAAATAATTTTTGATTTATTATTATTATATACAATAACTAAATACATACATAGATATGAATAAATTTAATTAATAGCGTTACACAATTAATGAAATTAGACATTCCGTGAAGTCAGAAAACGAGATAACCTTATGTCAGAAATTAGAAAGGTTTTGTTGTTTTCTTTACAAGTCATAGAACAAATAATTTTAAAAAATCAAAAGTGTTGAATGATTTCTTTAATCGTCTGTGAAAATATTGAAATTACAAAATGCTACAGTGTTATAGCAGAAAAATGTTTCTTTTGTTACAAACACACAGTAAGTTCTGGTATTCAGAGACATTGTTTAGCCACTTTTCACATCCAAGCGATGAAACGATACATTCTTATCATTTGAAATAAGAAAGTTTGAAGAGCTTATTTGATTAACTGTATCTGTTACTGAGCATATCTTTAATTCTGATCTGGGTGTAAGACTAGAGGGAAGGCAGCTAGTCATCACCACCCACCGCCAACTTTGGGCTACTCTTTTACCAACGAATAGTGGGATTGACCGTCACGTTATAATGCCCCCCACGGCTGAAAGGGCGAACATGTTTGGTGTGATGGGGATTCGAACCTGCGACCCTCAGATTACACGTCGAATGCCTCAACACATCTGGCCATTCCGGGCCTTTAATTACCAAAATTTGCGTTTTTCATATAGCAAAGCTACAACGGGATATCCAATGTACCAACCGAGGGGAAATCGAACCCTTAACTTTACCATTGTAAATCCTTATTTATTATTAATTATGAAAATACATTGAGTTGAAACCTCCTGTGACCTACGATACAATAGATAAAGAACAAGATAAGCTATATTTGTTAGATTTTGTTTATACCTTACAGGATTTCCAATGTATGAGCTTTCACGAAGAAAAGTAGTTAATAATTTGTTATGAGCCTAAAGTGTCATATCAGGTCAAAAAATTACTCTAGTGGCCCAGCAAACTGTCTGCGTGCTTCCAATGCTAGAAACCGGGTTTCGATATTCGTGATGGGCAGAGCATAGATAGCCCATGATGTAGTGTTGTGCTAAATTACAAATAAATAGTGCAAAATATTATTTCTTATGTCAACAATACTTGAACTACAAACCATCTTATACCTTATTTTAGCATGCGTACAACCTAATGAAAACTACCAATGTCCTGAAGGACTCACACTGAGACATAACCTGTGTTGTAAGTTGTGCTTTCCTTCAAAGCGTTTATATGTGTGATCAGTATTTGTGAATTCTAATTTTAAATAAATCGAAAAAGGAAAAACTGTTTCGAACAAACTAAGCAATAAATTAGTTATTATATACTTCATCTATTATTTTATTTTTAATTGTCAAAGTTAACATTGTAAACATTTCAAGCTTTTTTCTTAGATCCAAGTCAACCAGGAACGGAGGAAGAAACATACGTTCCTTCTCCAAGGAAAAGTAAGTTATGCTACATATAAGATTACGTAAAACGTACCTTTAACGTGAAATAATATGTGTGGAAAGGTTGTTGACAAAATGTCGTGATGGAAAAATATTACTGTGACGATGTTTGTGTTGACGAGTGTTGTTCTTTCTTCCCATTAAATTTCTTCAATCCCTTATTCATGAAGGTAAAAAATGTAGTAATGTGTGAAGACCCGATCTCTTATAATATTCCAGTACATTGTGGACATTATTTTCTATTCTAAATAATAAATATCTTACCATTTCACCACTCATAGCAACTCAGGTAAAACACGATTCACCAAACCACGTCTATCATTCCCACTAATTCACTGTTCACAGTTTGAGCTTTTCTGTTGTCTGAAGTAAGTTTTGGACCAGTAATTGTATGCCATAAGTATTTTCCTCCTCCTAGTATTGTTGTATTATTTAAACCTTGACTATTTTATAAAAACTGGTTGACTCGAACAGAGTTTTACATTAGTTTACAATAAAAAAGACCGTCCATGTACTTTCCCTTTGAATTGTTACCAATAGTTTTCCAATATATTCTCTTTCGTTTGTAGTTCATTTAGACACTAATTACAGATTTCTTTGAATAGTGAAACATATAAACAGTATTCAGTTTACAAATTGCTAGTAAGTCAGTGTCGACAATCATACATCCTTGGAAGTCTGAGAACTTGTTACTTTTGCCTTTTGTCTTGTTACAAATATATATAACTGCTGTAATGGTGGTCAGTCACGTGACGCATCAAATGATCATCCTGATTTGATATAAAAACACAGTCAGTGTATTTGATTGTCATAAGATATGATAAGTAAATATCTTTACTTGGATTATCAAGGAAAAAAGTAAATCTAAAGTGATACTTTACACTTCTTTACCTGTACTGTTTTATCCATGTGCATTAAACTTATACGTGTTTCAATAAATAAATAGAATAAAATAGAATAAATAAATAACTCAGAACGCTGTGGTTATCTTGTTATTTTCACTGTAAGTATACCAAATGAAACGTAGCCTTCTCCAATACTATCATATAACAAAAACAAATTGCACTTGACTAACTAACTTTCTTTTAACTTGTATTTTTCCATTTCAGCACCATCCATGTCAGAACATACGATTCCATTGGTAACTGCTGCAGTAGGAATACCACTTTTGTTAATTTTTCTAAGGTAAGAACAAAACAGTATTTTTTATGTTTTGTTGAATAGATCTTAATATAATTTCTAAGTTATTAATAGTTGAACCATGTGTGTATATACTTAATAATGAATTTAAAGGGGCTGAGAAATAAAAAATATATTAGTTACTTTATTTTAATTAGAATGATAAATATTCAAAAGGTTACAAACGCTTGCATTAATAAGAAATATATAAGGGGAAATTAGCATCATTAGTTTACAATAAAGTGTATTTTAAGTGTGGAGATTCACTTAAAGCTTAAATTGTGGATCACTTTTTACAATATTACAAGTTCTTCTGATGAAAAACATTCCTTGTAAGTATGTTATTGTTCAACCTGTTTTTTATATGTAAATACAATAAGGTACTGTGCGTGTCAGTAGAAATACTTGAAATTGAAACGTGTAAAATATGGGTAACCTAAATTATTACAATTCGAGTACTTGAGATAAATATAAAAGGCATTTTCATTCAAAAAAGTTCTTTAACTAATTAATGATTTTCAGTTTATTTCAATATGGTCTTAAAATTGAAATTTATCAGCGAGTATAATAATTATTCAATTATCCCTCTTGAGCTATAACATTTTATTCCTGTTTACATTTGTTATCTTTATTTTAAAGAGATGCAGCAGGGGTCAACTTGCCATGTCCACCGTGGGGAACTGAACCCGCCTATTTTAGTGTTATATGTTCATATACTTACTAACGTTCCACTGGGAGAGAACGTCCCTGTGGCTGTCGTTGTTAAATATTATTATTTCTAGATTATAATTATATTCCATTTTTAATTGACATAACACTGATGTACAAATAAGAGTCAAATTAAATCATCCATGTTATTTATTAGCGCTTTTCTTTTGTAGTGTCATTATTTGGAAGTGCAATTGTTGTAGATGTAAAAGAGTAAAATCAGCTAACACAGAAGACCATACAAATAAAGATGATAGAAAAAAAATTAAATATTCACTTGTACCACAAAAAGATGAAGATCAGTCTGTTAATACAAACGAGAAGAGAAAATGTAAAAGTGTAAAAGAGAAGAGGGCCAAAAACGTTCAGAATTTTCATCTTCCTGAAGTAAGTATTGTGATAACGGGAAATGTCATCACATTTCACTATTTCATACCGAGTGTCTGGGACTTACAACGCTAGAAACCGGCTATCGATAGTCGTGGTGGGTAGAGCACAAATAGACGAACATAACAAGAATGTAATATACCTTCAGTCACATATATTTACTTACTTTCTATACATTTTATGCTGGTGTTCTGCGTGAAGTTTAGACACCGTTATAAATATAATGTATTAAGGCTATAAACTTTACACTCCAATCTTCCACCTTATAAGAAACGTTTAAATTTAATGGTATCGATTTTTAGAAGGAAATTGCAGTCGGTTTAAATGGATACTTGATAACAGCTTCTAGAGACGTTGTGTGTAGATATATACATATAATACAGGTTTCTTCTTTATCATTGCAGCCATCTCAAAACATTTTGGAAATTGTTGTACTCTATTGACTCTGTTTATGAGTCATGTGTTTTCACAGTTATTGACACAGTTACGGATGAATCTTAACTTGGTATAGGTATACAACAACAACTTTATGCCATGTCGCTTAGCAACAAAAGTATAACCTGATATTCTTGTTAATCTGTGTACTCAAAGTATAAAGTGAAATGTATGAACAACAAAACTGTAAAATTACATATTTTCTACTGTATTAACATTTGGGAAGATATATGAAAGATGCTTCTAATATGACCATTTTAAAACGGTTCCACTTGGATAGAAGCTGTTTCAAATTATGGTTCTAAGCCCGCTACGGGGAAAGGAAGGCGTTTTATCAGTATTTTATCTCATGGTTTTCATTGATCTGGTCACATATAAGGGAGACAATTATTCATGTCGTTAGATAACTTTTCATTAATTATGAAGTTACGTAAATTCCGTCCAAGGGACTAGCACTTGCGCTAGTATATAATACCATTATATACTATTATATTCATTATATATAATACCATTATATTCTTCATTACCATTCAAGCCGTCTCCAAACCTTTAATAAATGTTTATTCTATAGATTTGTACTGCATGACTCTGTTTATGAGTCATTACCTCGTAAAGTTGGGTTGTACTCATTCCATTTAGTAGTAGAGAGACATATATACGTATGATGTATAATGTGAGGACTTCCATCCTTCATATACTACAACTGCTAATTTAGTTGTGTAAGACTAGAGGGAAGGCAGCTGCTAGTCATCACCACCCACCGCCAACTCTTGAGCTATTCTTTTGCCAACGAATAGTGGGATTGACCGTCACATTATAATGCTCCCACGGCTGAAAGGGCGAGCATGTTCGGTGTGACGAGGATTCGAACCCACGACCTTCGAATTACGAGCCGAGCGCCTTAACCACCTGGCCATGCCGGGACATTTATATTTGCTTATTTTCTTTTGCTGTTTAACAAACCGGCATTAGCCAAATTTTCTTTGCTTGGATAACTGTAGAACTTTGATGTATCTTATCTGATGTTCAAACACCCCTTTCGTCATGCCAAAATTTTAAACAATAGAAATTCTCTAACAAGTTTACATTTATGCTAGCTAGAAACTTTCTAATTAAAAACACTAGACTCATTTACGCACCACATAGAGTTAAAAATGTATTTTATTTTACTTTTTATGAAGCATTATTATTGTCGTGTTTGTATTCTTTTTGCGCTTTAGTTCATATCGATATTGATGAATTTCGCAGCGCCATCTCGATGTTAAACTGTTTCCAAACAAATATTAAAATATTCGAATTTTAAATACAAAGGCATCCATAGATTAAGGACATCTGGTGGAGCCCAGTAATAGGACCGAACACTAATATCTCTAAAAGTCTGGTATTAATGCTCTTGGTGAGCAGACACAGATTGTCCGTTTTGAAGTTTTCTGATAAAAAACAACAACAAAAACAACGTAGAGTAAAATTCTCGATAATTGCAGCAACTAAATTAAAATATACATCACGCAATTTATCATTCTTAAAAGTATAGTTGTTGGTACCAACGTTTTTTTATTTCAATTTCTTTTTTAGTTTGATTATTTTTGAAATTCTCAAATTTCTAATAACGCTTGTTAGTAATTGTTTACAGTTTGTTCTGTTTAGTACTGGAGACATATCGTACTTCCTACAGAGTTTTTCCCAGAAGTAAAGTTGTAAATATTTCGACATGCACAAGATAAACATTCCCTTCCCTTTTTACTTATTAGAAATCAATTTATAGAGTCAATTAGTTTGCTCAGAATTTGGATATTTCAATAAAAGTGTTGTTCGAAAACGTATTTGAATTGATGTCCACTAAATTTATATAGCCAAGTTATCGGTAGTTTCATTGTATTAATTTTCAAGAGGTAATTTCTATATAATGATAACTAACATCAACCTATCCTGATTCTTGTTAATTTTAGAAAGAAACAAAGGCGAATGTTTTCACCACTAGGAAGGACATCCAAAATAGCAATGCCTCAAGTGAAATAACAAACATTATCACAAGTCTTGAAGGATCACATGCCAAATATTTTATAACAACACAGCCTCATAAATATAAACCAATTATCTCATATATATCAGAAACTCCGTTAACTGAAAGGAAGAAGGTACCTTCACCTTGTAGACGTCACAACAAATTTACGAAATACAAATCAATGAGACCTCTTTACTTCAAAGAACTGCGAGATTTGTTTAACGAAAGGAAATCATCAGAGTCAGAGGGTTCTGAGGACTAGAGTCGACAGACAAATTGAGAAACGTAAGCTCCTGAAACATTGTTAGATCCACAAGAATTTTTTGACTAGTGTTTAACCGAATTAGAAAGCCAGATGCAAGACAACAACAGAATAACTTCTATGATCGGACGATTTTCTTCACTAATAAGAGACAATGACTCTCGATTTATGTTTTCTTGTCCCGGACTTTCACAAACTTCACATCGATAAAAAAATTAAAATAAAATGTATGTAAATAGAAAATAAAAAGTTATAGAGTATTTAAAAATTGCCTGTTTTATCGCTTTAAAAATCCATGTTTGTTTCAAAGAAAATGATTATTTATTACAGAAGCTTTATAAATTATAACTTCACTGTAGACACACAAGTTGGGGAAAGAATGATTTCAAATTAGTAATTAATATTTTTTGGATATACAAAACTGTTTAGTTTAAGAGTTATTATTCAATTTATTTGGTGAGTTAATATTTAATGATTTAAAAAAATAATAGTGATTAATTAAGTTCAGTTGTATGACGTGGCAAACAAACAAACTTACCACGTTATACAAACAAACTTACCACGTTGATAGCCCTCGAGTAGCTTTGTGCTAGCCGTCCCTAATTTAGTAGTGTAAGACGAGAGGGAAGGCAGCTAGTCATCACCAACCACCGCCAACTCTTGGGCTACTCTTTTACCAATGAATAGTGGGATTGATCGTCATATTATATCGCCCCCACGGCTGAAAGGGCGAGAATATTTGGCGCGACGGGGATGCGAACCCGCGACCCTCGGATTACGAATTTTCTCAGAAAATTAGTCAATGAGAAAAAACGTGAAGTTAGCTGGTGTGAGAATAATTAACCATATCTGGCGATATGATAAAGTTAGTTTCAAAGTTTAATAAATATAATAATTTGTATTGTAAAAGGGGGATCTATATTAATTGAACCATTCTCTGTGGATTTTGATGAGAAGTAGACAATTTTTAAAGTTATGATACAACTCTTGTAACCCATGGGGTACTTACTGAGTAAATAATTTACTAATAGTACTGTGAGTAAAAGTAAGTACTGTGTGAAAAATAGTTTATATTGTCAATTATAGTCTTAAGTAATTGAATCAGCCCAAGTGGATATTTGAAAATAAAGATTAATTATTTAGAGTTTTGGATACAACTGTGATATTTCATGGTGTAAATAATTTTTGTACATACGTTTGTCTTATTTTGAAGATATTATTATTTAAAACAAAAACTGGTAGTTGACTAGAAACAGGAGTCCACCAAAGGTTACATGGGGTTAACAGACAAATGGGTAAAGAAATATTATTTATAAAATATGTAACGTTGCGAAGGAATGGAAGTCCATTACTAACAAGCAACAGCAGAAATCTCAGTATAAACTTGCTATAGCAACTTCTATAGATGGTGTTGTTAACAAACTAGAAAGTTTGACTGTCAGCATAGAAGCTGCTGCCAAAAAAAAAGAGAATCAATAAAAGGTGCCAGATTTATTATGAGAAGGAAGTTCCATTTCCATGGTTAATCAGTACACGACTAACAATCAACTAAAGTTAACAAATGGATCAACAGTGCCAATAGTGATTGGAGCGTGTTACAGATATTCAGAAGTACCAGCAAATCACAACATGCCAGCGAGTGAAGAATATGTTGGGGACAAAAGAGTGAATTGCCTACAAGAAATTGTTTGCAGTAGTGAGAACCAGTCTGCTATATTATGACCAAATGAGAGGCAAACTGCACATGTGAGTGTGTGTGTGTACTTATTGATGGGACAATGAGAAAGTGTCCCATAAGAAAATAAAGATAAATGCATTATATTATGTGGGAGACCTGGAGACAACAGTATAAAACATCCATATTTGACCAAATTGTTTAAAACATACTAGCTAGTAGAAACTCAGATACCAGACCGAAAGAAGATTGATGAACCATTGGTGGTCACCACTAGTGGTCAAGTAAAGAAGAGCAAGCAAGACATCAAAACCTTACAAGTGTGAAAAAAATGACATCCCGAATGTAGGTTTGTAGGAACTGAAAGAATTCATAAAAGAAAGTTCCTCCATTGCAGAAACGTTGGGACAATACCTGGGAGAAAATTTAACAGAAGACAAACGAGATGGTACCAACAGAATAGAGAAACAAAAGGGAGTGCTATATCAGACCTACCAAAGACTATATGTATGAAAAACATATAAATATATAAACGAAGAAGTATAGGCAAGTCACAAACAGAACTCAAGAAAATAAGAGCTAAAAAAAACACGAAGATCTTACTAAGGTCAAAAGATGATATCACGAATGTAGGTTTGCAGGAATTGAAGGAAGCGTAAAAGAAACACTTTTCACTGCACCATCTTTGTGACAATATATGGGGAAAAATCGAGCAGAAGACAAAGGGGTAAAGCACTTATAGAGCAGAGTATTAGAAGGAATTGCTGTACCAAATCAATCAGAGAAATTATACTGGGAAAGTGTAGAAAATCATAACAACAGAATACAGGACTCAACTGATGGAACAAATTTACGAGTTGACTGTGCAAGGACACCTAAGAGCAAAGAAGATAGCAGATAGATCCACTAGTTATGTCCATTGCTCAGGAATCATGTGAGCAGATCTTGCCGGCCATGTACAATCTGCCAAAGGACAATACCAGGAGGGAGGGTGGTTGAGGTGTTACTGGGGGAGATTTATTGATTAAAGATTAATTAATAATGTGATTAATATATGGTGAAGTGCAAATTCTCAATTAATATCTGAGTAATACTTTATTTAATTAAATATTAATAAATTAATTAGGTGATGGATATGCATGTGATATGCAAAATTAAATTAATTAATATACAACTTGGAGTAATAACCAAATTTAATATCAATTTTTTTTTCAAATACTTAATATGAAAACCCATGTTTTTCCAAAAACGAAGATGTTATCAGGCAGCATAATATGATCATGTCACTAATGTCAGAGGGCGAGCTGCTAGAAGTGATGCCATCACCACAAGACGAAGTGTCAACATTGATCTTTTCATATTATAACACTAGATTTATAGTTTTCGCTTTTAGAGTCACTTTAAAAGTATCTTATGATTGAAAACAACAACACACTATGATTTTAGTAAATGTAGTTTTACTCCATTGTAAAATAAGACTTCAGATATATGGCATATTTTACATTTTTAGATACGTTATTTTTTTTTACTTATGAAAACTCCACTATATTTTATGCAGGTATGTGTTAATATGTGTTACTTAAACAATGACTCAATGGCTTTCACTTCTATATTTCTGTGGACTTATAATGCCAGAAAATAAGTTTAGGTAAGCGTGATGGGCAGCCACAGATAGCCCATTGTGTATTTGTGTAGCTAACTTTAAACAAAAATAAACAAACAGTTCTACATTTAATTTGCATGGCATAGTTTTGCATTTATAACGTTTCATAGGTATAGCACTTATCGATAACAAATTAGTTTACATTTCTGTAATTAATATATTGTATAACATATATTTGTAATAAACACAAAAATAAATCCGAACAAAAATCAAAGACGCTGCACCAATTAAAAGGATCCCCAGGATACAGGCTATAATGTGATATACAGTGGAGCCCCTCACTAACGACTTCAAAAATACCTCGACAAAAAGGTCGTTAATGAGGGGGAGTCGTTAGTGAGGGGTGGATACCCAATTCGTTACCGAGATTTAAATTATGTACGTTTTTATAATAGGCAAAGTGTTCAAATACTGACTGTATATACGTTTGTAAACTAAAGAAATCACTAATGTTCATGCAGACTTAAAATACGATCATAAAAGACATTTTCTTAAATCACTAATGCTTATGCAGACTTAAAATGCGATGATAAAATACATTTTTATAAAGAAATCACTGTAGAAGAAATGCTACACACGCACAAAAATGATCAAATACAGACTTAAAATACGATAAGAAACTACATTTTCTTAAAGAAATCACTAATTTTTGTTTGTTTTTTCTTCGAAAATTGTACAGTTTCAATGTCTTTGCTCACTGCTACCATGCAATCTACAATGTCCATTTTGCCGTGTTTGAGACCAAACTGTAAGAAGTTTTTCTGCATATGACATTGCAGTGGCACAGTCAATTGGCTCGAAAGACTCTACAGTTGTGTCGTCACATTCTTCACCATCATCACTCTCGATTTCTTCAGGACACGCGATAATATTGTCAGAAACTGAATCATCACAAACTGGAGTTCGTTGTCGAAGTTGACATATTCGCCAAGAGTTACAACATTCAAGACAGGCCTAAAGTCGGGGTCAGATTGGTTTTCTGAAACATTGTCTTCACTTTCGTTTGACACTTCGCCTCAACAGAAGTTAAAGCCGCATTTCAAGAAACACTTTTGAATTGTGGAAGTCTTAGCTCGAAGCCAAGCGACGCGTAACCACACAATTGCGTTCAGAAGAGTGATTTTTGCACAACTCGGGACCTGTAGCCGTCTGGTCGTTATCCATGTGAAACAAAAGTTGTCTCAAGAATGTTTTGCGATACAGCAGTTTGACGGTCTGTATAACTCCGGCGTCACAAGGCTGTAGCTTAGAAGTTGCATTAGGAGGAAGTAAAACGATTTTTACATTAGATAGAGGGATTGCAACATGAGCAGTGCAGTTGTCGATAAAAAGCAGAACATTGCGTTTCTGAAGTTTCATTTTGTTGTTAAATTTTTTTGCCCATTCGGTAAATATGGGAATTGTCATCCAGGCTTTTCGGTTGTGATAATAATCTACACCCAATGAATTCATATCAGAATTACGAAAGCAACGCGGCTTAGCACTATGACCAATAACAAATGGCCGAACTTTCTCTCCCGACATGCTACAGCAAAGCATTACTGTAACTCTTTCTTTCGAAACTTTTACACCGGATGTCGTTTCTCCCTTCTTGACCATTGATTTCGTTGGAAGTGATCTGTATTGTATCCCAGTCTCATCAGCGTTAAATATGTCATTAGGGGAATAGCCTTCACAGATGGATGGGAGACGATTAGTCCAATCTTCAACTGCTTCTTGAGAAACTTCAGCACTTTCACCACAGTGAATAGCTGCTTTGATATTATGCCTTTTTACGAATCTATCTAACCATCCATTGCTAGCAGAGAAGCCTTCATTGCCAAGCTGAGACGCCAATGTTAATGCTTTTTCTTGAATTAGTTTCCCGGTAGATTCCTGGATCTTGTATTCACAAACCACTGCCACACCTTCTCATCCAACTCGTCGTATAGGCATCTTCTCTTGTTCTGCTTTTTTTCTGGATTTTCGCCTGTTTCCCACTTTTTCAAAATTGTTTCTTTCTCTTTAATGATTGTCTGAATTTGGGTTTTACCAACTCCAAGATCCGTGGCGATTTTTATTGCAGTTTCCCCTTTGTCGTGTCGTTTAATGACGGAAACTCTCTCTTCTAGGTTAAGCAACTTTCTCTTCGACATTCTGGTGAAACATGAGTCTGTGTTATGAGGAATCTTCATATTATGCACACTAATCCTGTCTGTTAAATAATCCGATTTAGTGTTCCTAATTCATTATGTACTATAGAATAAGCGCACTGAGCGCATTGAGAATAAGATTAATTTACCAATGAAAATTAATCTTCTTTTCGATTCGACGCACTGGAAATAGATTTATTGTTGAAGTAGATTACGTAATACTGTTTAACTACGGAATAATTAAACTCCTTTGTAATATGCCATAAATGAGAAGGCAGACCGCTATGTAACTTCACAGAATATGCCACATAATAATGTCACTTAGTCGTTAGTGAGAGGTAAAATAATCAAAATTGTTCAATTTGGTAGGTCGTTAGTCGCGTTTGAGGGGAAGTCGTCCACGAGGGGTCAATTTAATGCAAACAGGGTACCGTCAAAAATTTTCCGGTCGTATGACAGGGGAAGTCGTTAGTAAGGGGTCGTTAGTGAGGGGCTCCACTGTATAAACTGTACTCTAGATTTTGAAGGTGACTGATGACGTAGAACCTACATGGTGGTTGGAAACACTGAGCGTCAGTTTTAACCTCCACTCTCCAGTCTCACATGAAGAAATTCAAGAGCAATAAAATAATCAAAATCAGTTGAAATTAGGAGAGCGAGATGTGGGTATCCCACATCTATATCACCCTTTACTACCAGCAAACAATTGTGGGAAAGTCACTGCTCTCCAAAGTAAAGAAGAAGAAATCAAAATAATAACATATCACCATATTGGGTAAGTAGGATAAACTTACCTCCTGAAATTGGCATTCCAGCCCCAAATATGAAGGTAAGGAACTAATTTGTAGCCTAGCAGACAAGTAATACCAGAGTGAAGGGACCCAACCAGTTATTCAAAATAACTAATATAACTCTGAACCACCATCCACTGTATTGTTTGTTTGTTTTGGATTTCGCACAAATCTACTCGAGGGCTATCTGTGCTAGCCGTCCGTAATTTAGCAGTGTAAGACTAGAGGGAAAATAGCTAGTCATCACCATCCACTGCCAACTCTTGGGCTACTCTTTTACCAACGAATAATGGGATTGACCGTAACATTATAACGCCCCACGGCTGGGAGGGCGAGCATGTTTGGTGCGACCGGGATTCGAACCCCCGATCCTCGGATTACGAGTCGAACGCCTCAGCACACTTGCCATGCCGGGCTTCCATCTACTGTAACTATCAATTTTCATACTATAATGGAGCACCACCGCTAGTACAGCGGTAAGTCTGTGCATTTACAAGGTTAAAATCAGCGGTTTGTTTCCCCTCGGTGAGCTCAGCAAATAGCCTGATGTAATTTTGCTATAAGAAAAGCACACACTAAACAATCATTTGTAGGTGACAGTGTGTTCATCCGCATAAAAGTAGGTCGAAGTTGTTTAAATGAACTTATTAATAACTAAAAATACTCATGCTTGTTTGTTTGTTTTTGAATTTCGCACAAAGCTACTCGAGGGCTATCTGCGCCAGTCGTCCCTGATTTAGCAGTGTAAGACTAGAGGGAAGGCAGCTGGTCATCACCACCCACAGCCAACTCTTGGGCTACTTTTTTACCAACGAATAGTGGAATTGACCGTCGCATTATAACGCCTCCACGGCTGAAAGGTAGGGCTGTGACGATTACACGATTAACCGGTTACGGTTCGGTTACTGCTCTTAACCGGTTACGGATTTCCTAACCGATTAATCTAAGATTTTTTTCCGAGAAAAATAAACGAGGGAAAACAATACGATTGTCGACATGTAAATATTCCATTATTTGACCTTGACATCGGTATGTTTGCCTATCGTGATTTTACGAACTGCTTGCCTTTTTGTTTGGTTGAATTTTCGTTGTTGTTGTTGTTGACCTTTAGAGTTTTTGTTAACGTTTGGTGCGGCCGTCACGCGCAAATTCCTCTTTTGATATCTGATTACTTGAACGGCTAATGAACGCACGATGTCATCTAGCTTAGAAAGTGGTCGGAGATCTATTATCTGGGATCATTTTGACTTGACAGATTTAGATTTGAGTGAAAAAGATGGGCCTGTGGCTGGAAAACGACAAACGTCTTTAAAAGGCTGGCATACATCCGTATGCCGACAGTAAATAGCTACTTAGCCTCAGCATATCAAGAGTGCAAAGCAGAAGTTGTGGAAGAAATGTCAGGGAAAACAGTTGCTATAACAACTGACCTGTAGACCAACTTGAAGATGAAGCCGTTCATTACGCTTACTTGCCATTTTTTGACTGCGGAGTGGGAACTCAAGACCAAAGTTGTTGCTACTCGGGCAATAGATGACCGCCATACAGGGGTGAACATAGCACAACATGTCACAGATATTGCTGCGGAGTTTGGGCTTGATGCTATCTCTGCCCTAGTCACGGACAATGCGTCCAACATGAAAGTCGCTGCGAAGGAGTCCAAATTAGAACATATGTTTTGTTTCTCACATAGCTTACAGCTGGCTATCACTGATGCTCTTAAGGAACCCAACATCGCCAAAGTTCTTGCTCCAGCCAGACGTTGTGTGAGCCACTTCGACCGGTCCACTGTAGCTACCCAAGCCTTGCATGACCACCAAACAAAAAAAATCGGCGTTGAACCTCGTATGCTCATACAAGAAGTTGCCACAAGGTGGAATTCCACATATCAGATGTTAACGCGACTTCTTCACCTCCGTGTGTCTCTCGTGGCAGTGCTCTACGATGAAAGCATAACAAAAGCGAAAGAACGTGCCAGCTTGGTGTTTGACGATGCCATGTGGAGTGTGATGGAAGGAGCAGTAGAGGTCCTCAAGCCTCTTGCGCCGGCGACCGAGCTACTGACAAAGGAGAAAATTCCCACATCGAGCAGCATTTTCACTGTACTCAAGCATATACTGACCAGGTTACATGAAGGTTAGGGTTCTCAGGGACTTCAAAAAATGGATGGCAGGAATGTAGATGTGTTGACAACGCTGAAAGCAAGAATCGTGCAGGGAATGATGACTCGATTTCAGGTAGAGAACTCCGGGGTTCCGACCACTGAACCAGGATTGTGGTCCCTCGCTGCAATATTGGACCCTCGCTACAAACGGCTGAGTTTCCTTCCCTATGCCCTGAGAGAGAGGGTAGAGGATTATCTGAAGGAACAACTACTCCGTGACAGCATATCTGAGCAAGACGCCACCCACGAACAGGAAAGCCCAAACATTTCGCTCACACAAGAACCAGTGGAGCCGCACACGACAGAGAGCTTGTTTGACTGTATTCAAAATGATATAGCCTAATCACCATCCAATCGCCCCTATGCATCCATTGAGCTCGAATTGGAAGCATGTCTATCTGAGCCGATCTCCACCTCTGATCCACTAGGCTGGCGGTGGTTTCAAGAGAACAAATATCCGAGGTTAGCTGCATTAGCTGAGAAGATTTTGTGTGTCCCGGCGACTGAAATTTCATCCGAGAGGACATTCTCTGCTTCAGGACTAACAATGTCAAAACTCAGATGCAGTCTGGACCCAGAAAATCTGGATAAAATAACTTTTCTGCACAAGAACTTCACTTTTCCAGAAAGACCAGCTCGGCCTCTGGCTGCCGCCCTTGGTGGATCTGCTACCGTGGAAGCTGACAATCTGAAAACAACCCGGAGCTCTCATGACAATAATTTAAGTTCCAGTGATGAGCATAATTATTTTTTTTTGTTCTAAATGTTCATGGCAATTGATGAGTTTATGCCAGACGACTGTTGCTGTTTTATTGTTTTATTTTTTTCAGGAACGTTTTCAATTAATATTCATAGGACTTGTTTGTGTATGCTTGGTTTGCAATAGCCAGTCATATTGGTAATTCAGAATATTAATATTGAATTTTCTGGTGTAAAAGTAAAGGCCCGGCATGGCCAAGCGTGTTAAGGCGTGCGACTCGTAATCTGAGTGTCGCGGGTTCGCATCCCGGTCGCGCCAAACATGCTCGCCCTTTCAGCCGTGGGGGCGTTATAATGTGACCGTCAATCCCACTATTCGTTGGCAAAAGAGTAGCCCAAGAGTTGGCGGTGGGTGGTGATGACTAGCTGCCTTCCCTCTAGTCTTACACTGGTAAATTAGGGACGGCAAGCATAGATAGCCCCCGAGTAGCTTTGTGCGAAATTCAAAAACAAAACAAACAAGTAAAAGCAAAATTGCTTCCGTACAAGGTCTACATTAGTTTTCTGTAAAGAATTCATATTGGTTCATTTGGTTGATATAATTGTGCAATAATGAATATCGTGTTTTTTTAATAAAATATGTTGTGTTTTTTTAATAGTTCTTGTGTTATCATTTCGAACATGAATAACAGCTTTCAATGACCACCTGCCGGTAGTCTGCCACCTGGTCAGGACACTGAGGACAGTCCAGCAAAAAAAGTTCATGGATCTGCAGTTCGCAATTTCGCATAACACACAGCAAACTTCCGGTGGGGTGATCATCTGGGTCTCTCCTCTTCTGTTGGTGTCAAAAAAATCGTTCTTTTTCCAAGACAGGAGCGAACTTTTGAAAGCTGGGCAATATAGTACGATTAACCGGTTACAAAAGTCTGTAATCGTCGCAGCCCGACGAACGGGTGCGTTCTGATGAATTAACGATTACAATTTCACAAAAACGTGAACGCTAGCTTGACAATGAATGTGTTTTCAGAATCATTAAATTGAAAGCCATTCTAGCATGATTGTGAAATAGTATGAAAAACAGCCTATGTTAGCGCTCCATAAACACGCTATATGTTTGAAGTTAAGCACAAATCTACAGATGATCTGATCACTACGGGTATCGAAATATAGATTTTATCGTTGTAAGTCTACAGACATATCGCTGTGCCACTGGACTATCATTAAAGTTATTTTTTAAAACATATATATATTTATATATTCTGTTCAATGATGTAATAAAGTTACTGAGTACAAGGTCTAAATTTGTGCGCAAAGGTACACGAGGGCTATCTGCGCTAGCCCTCTTTAATTTAGCAATGTAAGACTAGAAGAAAGGTAGCTAATCATTACCACCCGCCACCAACTCTTGAGATACTCTTTTACCAGAAAATAGTGGGATTGATTGAGGTTTATAACGTCCCCATAGCAGAAAGAGCGAACACATTTGGCGAACTTCACGTTATCAGTGGAGCAACATGATGAACTTGAAATTTTGGTTAGCTTTATAACCTGACCTACATGATATTCGGTAACTAAATACTGAACCTAAAACAAAAATTCTGATGCTTTGAAATCTCTATAAATGAGCTCATAAGTTCTATTCTATGAAATATACTGGACCTAACAAAATGTAAAAAATCAAACAAATAATAACAATAATAGTTATATTATCTGTGGATATAACCAACGTTACTAACCTCATAAGTTTATAATTTTCCTTTAGAAACAACATATTTGTGTATATTTCTAAAGTTATGAGATTTTGTTGGCTTTTGATCTCAGAAATAACGCCAGTTTTCCACCGGTAAGTTTGCAGGCTTATAACGTTAACATTTTGTTTCGATACCTGTGATTGGCATAATACAGATAGTCTATTGTGTAGTTTTGACCTTAACAACAATCAAATTACACCTCAAAGAAATTTGGGTTGGTTTCAGTTTATACATGTGGCAAATCATTTCTTGGGGTCTATAACATCAGTGTCCCATTTCATTTTTATCAATTGCTTTCCTCGCTTACGTTTCGTTATGATCATTGAAAATGTGTGGTGTTACAATTTCAAATAGTCCTAAACCTGAATTAATTTATAATTTATATTTAGACGTTAAATAAATGTCGATACGTATCCAATTTTTGGTATTTGCTAACAAGATTGATACACACAATTTTCTTTCCCAAAACACATATATTTTAATATTCAGACAATAATACAATTTACAATAACGGTTATTACAAATGATGACTTATATAGAAAAGTTTTACAAACTTACAAAGAATAGTAAATCTTCCATCTCATTTGGAACTGGATATTTTTTCGAAGGTTCACGATGAGGGAATTAATTTTGAGTTACTTCAAAACACCTAATTTAAATAAACTTCTGATTCTTGTGCCTGACTCCATTATTTGAAATAATTGATACTAATATATTTATGTTTTAGTGCTATTTAACATAAGTATCAAGTTCTAGACACGCGCGTATTTATTTAGATGTTGATGATTGGTTGAGTACAAAGACAAATTAATGACATCAGCATTAGATTGGATTAATTAATACGATCAAGATACTTGAACCGCGTGGCCCGGCATGACTATGTGGTTAAGATATTCGACTCGCAATCCGAGGGTTGCGGGTTCCAATCACCGTCACACCAAACATGTTTAGCCATTGAGGCGTTATAATGTGACGTTAAATCCCTATATTCGTTGGGAAAAGAGTAGCCAAAGAGTTGGCGGCGGGTAATGATAACAAGCTGCCTTCCTTCTAGTCTTACACTACTAAATTAGGGAGGCTGGCGTAGATAGTCCTCGTGTAGCTTTGCGCGAAATTCAAAACAAACTAAATTCGAACCGTGAACGACATTTTATCCACCATGTGTTATTTTTATGTAATTATGAACAAAGATTCTTGTGAACTCACGAAATTATTTTTCTCACCAGTTATTTACTTGTGAAACTTTCTATGACTCATTTCACGTTTCTTTATCAGGAGGAAATAAATATAGATCATCCTTGACAACTTCTATTGGTGAATAAAACTCGCCATATTCCACTTAAATGTTCATTAAATTCACACACACTCACACAAAAAGACAATTGCTTCTGTGACACATGTTCCCACTTTCTGCAGTTACTGCTTTACAATACACGTGTTTTACTTAAGTTCATGGGTCAAGCTTGGACCTGAGATTAATGTGCTAGATTGCTGAGGTTCCGTGGCTCACGTTCAGTTATTATCAAAATCAAAATAAAAAACACGCTCCACACTTTTGAACTTTGGATGTATTATAAGAGTGACAGTCAGATCCTGCTATACGATCTCAAAGGATTTGTTTGTTATGAATTTCACGCAAAGCTATGAGAGGGCTATCTGCGAAAATATTCAATAAAATAATTCCATGATATACAATAATTATATAGATTCATGAGATGTTCTTTATATTTATTTGAGTTTATGAATACAATTATAATTATGACCATCATTCTACTGAAGACTCGATCACACGAGTGACAGATTCAGTACAATTTGATACCATGATGTGTAGAGTCACAAGATGCTCACAATCACCCGCAATACTGCTGTAATGCTAGAAAGCTGCCAACAGGGGCTGCGATTGGACGAGGTTTCTGTATTCCCACCTTCCTTCTTGGTGAAATATAAGATCGAATTTGAGTTTCTGAGCAGTTCCTCGCGGTCACGAGTCTCGTAACGTTGTTTGTCGTTTCCTTCCTTATAAGGTAAGTTATTTTTAATTTAAAAATACAATGGAGAAAAACCTTAAAGGTTTTATTCAACATTAGGAAAATTATGGTGTCTACAACAAAGGTAGATACGAGAAAATTATTAACCTTTTTTATCAGTCTAAATCTCTTGTATTTTTAACTTTGTAAATATTATAACAATGGGTATATATTCTCCTATGACAGCAAGCATATATATGCATAAAACTATGTTTATACACTTCGTAGACTGAGAAATACGTTATGTTTTCAATGACTTTACATGTTTTAAGTTTCAACGACATTATATATTATATTTTTAACAAACTTGTATATTATATTTTCACAAATACGACATTACACATTGTACTTTTATATATATCTTGCTTATCTATAGGAAATGTTCGAACAATTTTTTTCCATATATGTCTTATGTAAGCAGCAGGCATTAGGGTTATTACACAATATGAAGTATTACATATAACTTTAAATGTTACATAAAAGATAACATTACTTATCTACGACATAACTTTAAATGTTAAACAAGAGATGACATCACTTATCTACGACGTAGCTTTGAATGTTACACAAGAGATGACATCACCTATCTACGACATAACTTTGGATGTTACACAAGAGATGGCATCAATTATCTACGACATAACTTAAATGTTACATAAGAGATAACATCGCTGATCTACGGCAAGCGCAGATAATCATTATGTAGCTTTGCGCAAAATTAAAAAAAAAACACAAGAAAACAAATCACTCTTTTAGTAATTAATATCGAGAAATGAATATTTTCGTTATGCATCCAGTATCATTTTATTATTTTACAATTATATTAAGAACTTTAATGTTTCATAACCTAATTATATCAAATCCCATACTTAAATTTATCTTTAAAAAATCATCATATACGAAACATATCTATACATCTACTAAATAATATTTCATGAGTGTAAGTAGATTTACTATACAAATTATCAAGAAAACCTTTAGATATGGGATTGAGAATGTACTTTCAGCTCCATTTATAATATGTGTCTCTAATCATTTATTCAAATAACATACGAACAATGTGAAATATTATATATTGGTCAATGTTGCTTCCTTACACCATGTAGTTAAACATGAAACAATGAAAGAAAACTGTACTTTTTAAAACAAGTGTTGGTCACAATGAAGAACATTGTAAAATGTGTATTGCATGATAACAGTAGAGTCATAAATTAGTTATAAAACACGAAGTACAAATTCATGACAGGAATAAGAATCTTTCTTCCACTTTCACCATTATACTTAACTAAATGTTTTCAAACGAAACTTACTGGCTTATATCAACTTACTTTAGTTGAAAAGAAAATCTCTATAAGGTCCGGCATGGTCAGGTGGGTTAAGGCGTTCGACTCGTAAACCACGGGTTCGAATCCCCGTCGCACCAAATATACTAACCCTTACAGCCACTAGGGGAGTTACTTAACATTTAAGAAGATCATTTGTTTTAAAAATTTATGCCATACCAGGCCATGAGATTAATAAACCATATAATGAACCTCACTCGTGTATCACTCGTGTTGTGGTGGACACAGAACACCAGATTTCCTACCCTTGTGATGACGTTTGTGCAAAGTTATTCTCTATTCGACAGTCTCTCTCGCACCTTCTAAGCCTGATATATATACACCTACCCCACAGAAAAGCTTCATGATGTGTTTATTGGCGCCACCTACTTCCAGCTGAGGGAATTCGTTCCAAATCTGAGTTCTCAACAATACGATTGTTTAAAATAGTTTATATATACTGATGTTTATGGATATTTTTCTGGCACTAAAGTAACTCTTGGCATATTGTCCATTGTGATGATTCACTCCTAACTACAACTAGGCTCCAAGACCTTTATTCTGAGACGCATATCAACAATACAATAAAAAATACTTTGGCGTAGAGGTCGCACCAACTAAAACGAGAAATCTGTAACCCAGAAATTCATGTTAACACGTGAATATATTATAGTGGTATTATTATTGTCACTATTGTAGTTATTTCTTGGTAATTGCAGAGCTATACAATAGGCTATCTATTCTGTGTTCATCGAGGGGACTAGAACTACAAATTTTAACCTTATAAACCTCATATGGGTCGAGTGAGAGCATATGACGGTACTTAAATGTTAGATTTCTCTTGTTATGAGTAGAAACATTCAAGAACATTCTACTGATCTGAGTGTAACGTTGTCGTACTGATCAGACAGAGGATACTTTACAGGTGGCAGCCATCTTGGGTCGTTCTTTCTCTTATAGCTTCAGCTATTTCGTGTTGTTTCTTATGTTGCCTAAGACACTAACTGATCACTCTGTTCCCCCACACACCCATCCCTCTACAAGTACATCCCAAGAAGAAATTGAATCGTATCCGAATTAATCTAGTGAGGTAGAACAAACGGAGAGCACCAAAAAAAAAAATTAAATTCGTAATACGATTATAACTGAAACTGTACAGTAGAAGCGCAGATAAGATTTTATTAGGTACAACAATTAGTTTTCTTGTGTGTTCCGCGCAAGGAGGGTAAAAAGTATTATAAACAAATAAAAATTACAAGTACTTATATTTTCCCACAAAATATTACTTTCTCCTATTTCTTACGCTGACGTTAATATGAAAAAACAACAACATTAAACATATCCATTGTTGCTGAGCTGATGAATTTTTTTCTCATGTTGATGTGAGAAGAAATGAAAAAAACTTCTAATATCAGATGAAACTGATACTTCATTTACTTTGTCTGTTTGTTTTTGAATTTCGCGCTAAGCAACACGAGGGCTATCTGCGCTAGCCGTCCCTAATATAGCAGTATAAGACTAGAGGAAAAACAGTTAGTTATCTCCACCCACAGCAAACTCTCGAGCTACCTTTTAACAACAAATAGTGTATTGACCATCACATTATAATGCCCCCACGTTTGAAGGATGAGTATGTTTGGTATGACGGGGATTCGAACCCGCAACCCTCAGATTACGAGTCGAGTACCTGAACCATTCTGGGACTTTGACTTAGTAGAAGGCGGATTTCTCGATCCAAAGTGTGAAAGTCACTCAAATATTGCCATCTCATGTTTAGTTTGGGTTGTTCTGATGAGATATAAAAGAGAAGACATCACTGTATTGTAACATCTGATAACGATCGAACCTGAAATCATAACGTGGATATAAAAAACAGTCATTCCAGAAAGGTTTGGATTGTTCTGATTAGATATAAAAAAGAAGACATAACTGTATTTTAATATCTGCCAATGATCCAATCCATAATCTTAACGTGGATATAAAAAAACAGTCATTTCAGAAAAGGTTTGGGTTGTTCTGATTGGACATAAAAGAGAAAACATTTGGTATTTCCTTCGAAGTCGAAGTTATTACATCAAACCCATGACCTATACTCGAGACTATCAGTGTTTACATGGAAATGTTAACTTGAAAGGGGAAAACAAAACATGGTTGAAATGTTCTAAATGGTGTTGTGAATCTCATGGGTTAAGCCTACCCATTAAGCTAAATTGTGGGTCCAAATGAGATGGAGAAATTATTCAAAGCTATTCTAATCGATTCGACACAACTGACCAGTCAAAGATTTATTTATTGATTGCTGCATTGACAGCGATACATAAAAGTGGGCACACCAGTATCGTTACCTGTAAAAAGATGGATTGGAATCATATATACGAAATCCCTAGTTTTAATACTTTGTGAAACTAACACCACAGTGAAGCCCCAAAAATGTTGTCTTGAAATAGCAGCAGGTGGCACAATGCGTTAATAGATACGATGATTTTCCTAGCGATTATCAAATTAAAAAATGTTCTTTCACCAATAAAGAATAAATATACAAATTATAGTATAACACACAGCGTGGTACCACTATTGCATAATTCATATACATTTCATAATTCATATTTTTATGTTTTGCTTTTGGTTGTTTTAGAAGTTTCTCCGAGCCTCATTCATTAAGATCTATCGAAATAACCTGACATGATCGGTTTATGAAGAGACTCCATATTAGATTCTGTGCTGGTTCGTGGGGCAGGTGTTAACAGTATTATTAAGGTCAGTGGATGTAAAGACGTAAAGTACTGCCTCCCAGTGGCTCAGAGGTATGTGTACGGACTTACAACGCTACAAACCGGGTTTCGATACCCGTTGTGGGCAGAGCAGAGATAGCCTATTGTGTAGCTTTGTGCTAAATTGGTTTGTTTGTTTGTTTTTTTTAATTTCGCACAAAGCAACTCATAGGTTATCTGTGCTAGCCGTCCATAATTTAGCAGTGTAAGACCAGAGGGAAGGCAGCTAGTCATAACCACCCACTGCTAACTCTTTTACCAACGAGTAGTGGGATTGACCGTCACATTATAACGCCCCCACGGCTGAAAAAGGGAGCATATTTTGCGCTACGGGGATGCGAACCCGCCGCCCTCAGATTACGAGTTGCACGACTTAACACGCTGGGCCACGCCGGGCCCGCTAAATTGGAAACAACAAGAACAACGTAAAATACTCATTGTTCAGGATATAGAAAATCTCTTGAACTTTGGAAAAGACAAGACAGTCACTAACATGAACTGATAATTATAATAACACAATGTTTGAAAATTGATAATTTAGTTTAACTAATATTTACAAATTACAAGCGTTACCATAATGTGGTTTTACTCGGATAATTTTAATTTTACGTATCTTTACGTTGATGGTGTGTGTTTTCTATATATTTACTAAATGTACCAATAATTCTGTAAATATATAGATAAACATTGAACTACGGACAATGACTGACTGTTGCAACACTTCTCTAAATATAGAGATAAACATTGAACTGCAACAACGACTGAATGTTGTAACACTTCTCTAAAGATGTAGATAAACATTGAACTACAACAACGACTGAATGTTGTAACACTTCTCTAGAGATATAGACAAACACTGAACTACACCAATGACTGACTGTTGTAACACTTGTCTAAAGATGTAGATAAACATTGAACTACAACAATGACTGACTGTTGTAACACTTGTCTAAAGATATAGATAAACATTGAACTACAACAATGACTGACTGTTGTAACACTTCTCTAAAGATGTAGATAAACATTGAACTACAACAACGACTGAATGTTGTAACACTTGTCTAAAGATGTAGATAAACATTGAACTACAACAATGACTGACTGTTGTAACACTTGTCTAAAGATATAGATAAACATTGAACTACAACAATGACTGACTGTTGTAACACTTCTCTAAAGATGTAGATAAACATTGAACTACAACAACGACTGAATGTTGTAACACTTCTCTAAAGATACAGATAAACATTGAACTACAACAACGTCTGACTGTTGTAACATTTGTCTAAAGATACCGATAAACAACGAAACATCGTATAGTTTATTATGAATCTCTCTGTAAGACTCTTTGTAATGTTGACAGTTAAAGTGAATAAAACTTGGAATATGTAGAAGATGAGTTTAGAAATGAACGAGCAAAACCAAAACTGAAACCTAACAGTTCTAGTAGGACGTTATGGTTCCTGTTTAGTATAATAGTGGTGTTGGATATAATAGCGCTAAGTAAGCAGTTCATATTATAAATTTATATTTCTATACGTCTCTGTTGTTTTTTCATGAATACAGGATGACACTCGTATTCCGGTCATTAAGTGCTTCATTAAGTGCTCCTCTTAAGTCTGAAAACTTCTTACCTTAGATGCTGAGCTTTTCTGCCTGTATGAAAAAAAAAAAAATGTAATAGAAACATATTCAAAACTCCCCCCACCTACTGTGGAAGTACACATTAAGTGAAGAGTTATGGCATGACAGATGGCCTGGTTAGTTCCGTGCTTTTTGATAGGTGGGTGAGACGTGACACATTTAAGGTGCTACAGTTTGTTCATTACGTATACTCCTGTAGGGGGCGTTACTTGAGAATAACTATATGTGTTATTTATGTTCTAGAACGTTTCTTAGATACCATAAATTTATTTGATTTTGTTAATCACTTCTTTTTATTCTTAAAGAAAATTAGCCACAAATTTAATGAAAAACATGAAACGTCAGTTTAATGAAAAACATGAAACGTGAACCCGTTTTCTTTTTTGTTTTTTTCGGTGATTTTCAAAATTCTGTGTGGCGAGATGACAAGACGTTTACTTCTCCAAAGTAAATATATATATAAATAAACTTAAACAATGAGCATACCAATACTATCTATAAATAGTTTAAATTTTACTATTTCTGATAAGTGATTGTTTTAATTTTCTTAAAATTTTCATAATTAATAGACTCTTGTTATCTCAACAATTTATCCTCTCCAATAAGTCAAGTGTGACGTACAAAACACATACGATTAAGAAAATGGTTAGAGAGGTTTAAGTTACTGATAGTATTGAGTTGTGCGATTCTGGTGTATCTAGAAGCCATAACTTATAGGGTTAATGGGATTCTGGTGTATCTAGAAGCCATAACTTATAGGGTTAATGGGATTCTGGTGTATCTAGAAGCCATAACTTATAAGGTTAGTGGGATTCTGGTGTATCTAGAAGTCGTAGCTTATGAGTTTAATTTGAATATATTTTATGCACCCGATATGTACGCTTAATATAGGAACTATTAAGATATCTAATTATTCAAGGGATTACAAAGATAATGTCAAAATGATTAATATGCTAATTAACTCTTTAAGGCATAATAATATAAACAATAGAATAGAAGTCAGAATCAATCTCGGAATTCAGATTTATGTACAATAATGAAACGATAATTTTAGAGCTACAGTTAATAAAAAAACAGAAAATTACATGTACATGTATCTAACATACTGCAGTCGTCGTGGATCTGGCTTGTTTTTTCTCCAAAGGCCTTACTTGGGCCTGCGAACTTGGTCTTAATGTTAAATAAAATTTCACTACAATTCCATTTCGATTTCAGTTTTAATGTATTTTCAAGCAAGTGATTTTAATTTGGGTAGTAAAAGATAGCTTATAGTAATAAGTGTGTGTTTGTTTGTTTTGGAATTTCGCACAAAGCTACTCGAGGGCTATCTATGCTAGCCGTCCCTAATTTAGTAGTGTAAGACTAGAAGGAAGGCAGCTAGTCATCACCACCCACCACCAACTCTTGGGCTACTCTTTTACCGACGAATAGTGGGATTGACCGTCACATTATACGCCCCCACGGCTGGGAGAGCGAGAATGTTTAGCGCGACGCGGGCGCGAACCCGCGACCCTCGGATTACGAGTCGTACGCCTTACGCGCTTGGCCATGCCAGGCTCCTCATGATACGCTGCCTACGACTAACAAAAATCTAAATTAATATATTAAAAACTTTGTGGAAAACATGTCGCCTGGACGAAAATTATGTAAATTATTCTAGTTTACGAATAATAATTTAGCCACTTACATAAAATACGCCGAAAAGTTACGCCCAATAAGCGTGAGTGTTTTTATAGCAAAGCCACAACAGGCTATCTGCTGAGCCCACCGATGGGAATCGAACCCCTGAATTTAGCATTGTAAATTCGTAAAATACTGCTGTACTAGCGGGGGGCATTTAAAAAGTGGGATTGACCGCACTTTATCACGTCCCCGCGGCTGAAAGGACGAACATGTTTAGTGTGACGGGGATTCCAACTCGCGATCTTCAGATTACGAGTCGAGTGCTTTAACCACCTGGCCATGCCGGGCCTAGTAATAAGTTGGCAAAACGATTTATAAGAACCTTTAGGTGATACATATTTTAAAAAATATTCTAAACGTTTTTACACAACTTTGGTTTGTCTTCTTGGATATGATCCGTGACATTTTTCAACTTGAAGTTGTTAGTATATTAAGAACACGTGCAACTTATTGATATTAATATTTTATACTACAGGGTGTTCGGAGAGTCACTGTACATTTATATATTTATTAACAGAGAAAACTGCACAGTGACTACTGTGTATAGACTGTATAATGCGCTAGAATCCTACAGATCTTGCCTAAAGAAAACAAACCAGTGTTCTGTCGAAACGTGTCGTATAATTCACCAAAAATAAACCGCTTCATTATGATCATAAACCGTTGTTTTCCAACTTATTATTATATTTGCATAATGTACTTCTATAATCAAATGGGATCGCCTGTAACTGTTGGTAACACAATAAGCCTCACACACATAGATATATAGATATCAGCGATAAAAAAATTCCATAGACAGCAATAAGAAAAGGTTGACTGTTTGTCTTACTGTTCTAGTTGACAATTTCCTGGGTCTTATCAGTACTGTGTTTCGAAACCATGCAAGTGAAATACTCAATGAAACCGGATAGGTCATTTGTGGTCCCACAGATGGCTCTTTGGGCTGTTGGTGAACGTATTCAGCTTACATAGATGTACAACATAACAGATGACATTCAGCAGAAGGTAGCCTTCATAAAGAAGATAAAAAGTTATTTGTATCCTATATATCAGGAACTAAAAGGAGACAACCTCTGGTATTATGTGAGGTTAACAGTCATGGATGTTTTCCTCTCTGTTTATGTCCCTACTACCTGTACAAACTTTGATTTTATTGGAATAGAAACACCAAAGTTATTGGAACTCTTTCTGGTTCCTGAATAAAACACGATCAATGGTCCATGTTTCTTAAAGTTGTGAAATGTATGACTGATTTCGTCCCCTCTCCATGTTAATGAAATAAGTCAGTATTCCTTTAAACGTGTACTGAAGCTTTAGTACATTTCGAACGCTGTTTGTGAATCTCAAATATAATTAGGAAAGAAATAAGTTCTACCCTTCTCTGCTATACTCGGATCACTGTTCAATCAGTGACTCGGTTGATTCAGTGTCGACTTTTATCTCTAGGGTCTTCTATCACTTACACTTAACAAATTCCATGTTCTCCTAAGCCTAGGATCATCAGAAATAACTTAAGCTAACTGTAGCATATCTTAAATGTATATCAACGAATTAAAACTATTTTTGTTATGATCTCGCGCACATATACGCCCCAGAAACCACTTGATTTGCCAGTAAGTGAACCGAAGTTAGTGTTAGCTCTTCTTTAAAACGTTATTGCTAAATGTTGATCCAATATGTAATTTCGGGAAACTTTCTTCGTACAGTGTGAATACAATGAGTACACTGCTCGTTTCTGAAAAGTTACTTTTCCCTAAAACAACTCAGTTTTACCAGAGGCATATTGAAAAAAAAAAAAAAGCTTTAGTCATGAAAAGTTTGTTTGTTTCTTTTAATTTCGCGCAAAGCTACATGAGTGCTAACTGCATTATCCGTCCCTAATTTAGCAGTATAAAACTAGAGGGAAAGCAGTTAGCCATCACCACCCACCGTCGACTCTTGGGCTACTCTTTTACCAACGAAAAGTGGGATTGACCGTCATATTATAACGCCTCTGCTGCTGAAGGAGCAAGTATGTTGGTGTGACGGTGATTCGAACTCGCGACTCTCAGATTACGAGTCGAATGCCCTAACCATCTGACCATGCGGGGCATATCACGAAGGCTCGTACCTAGCCTAGCGTGCTTCAAAACCACATTACATTGTATACTTATATCGCTTTTCCAACAGTTTGTAATTACGTCCACAGCTAAACAAATGGACTATCTGTGCTCTGCCCAACAAGGATACCAAAACACGGATTCTCGCTTTGTAAGTCCGAAGACATACCGCTATGCCACTGAGAGGGGAGGGAGCTTCTCTAACAGACTGGCATTATTTTTATTATGGGGTATTGTGAGGATCAGGCCAGGGGATTTTAAGGATCTATCTACGTTATTCAGTGTATCAATGAAAATTGTCCAGGATAGATAATACTTGCAGTGTCTTAATTTAGGGTTAGGTTTCATCTTCTCATAAAGAATAACAGAAGGTATATTAAACACTTTCTAAGACAGTTTTTGAGTCATCTTGTACCTGTACAAATAAATATCAATATTCTTATCTGGTGAAGCATAATTCCCCTAGAACAACTATTACTTATTTAAGATATAATCATTTCCAATAATGGGTTTCTTTAAATTCACCCTGTAGTATGAATTTGTATTGGTAAATGTTATACGCTTTGTTTTCTTGGTTCATCTTAAAGTAATTCGCTTCTTTTACTAGTTTTGAATAATAAGAAACTTAGCTGCAGTGATTTACAAACTAAGTAAACAATTTCATTCTAAGTGTTTTGCGTGTTAGTGATTAAACACAAAGCTACACAATAAGCTATCTGTGCTTATTCACCACGGGTATTGAAACCCAGTTTTTAGCGGTGGGAGTACGCAGACATTCCGCTGTGCCGCTGGGGAAGCAGTCTAAATAACGGGATATCTGGGTCGTGCCCATCACAGGTATGGAAATGCGGTTTTCAAGCATTAACAGCCTTCAAACCTAATAGAGACTCATTAAGTTCTAGAATATAAGTTTGGTTTTAACTTCACGCGTTACTGGTCCCTAATTTAGCAGTGAAAGACTAGAGAGAAAGCGACTAATCATTATCACCCATTGCCAACTCTTGAGCTACTCTTTTACCAATACAAATAGTGGGATTAACCGTCATATTATAACACTCCCACGACTGAAAGGGCGAGCATGTTCGGTGTGAGGGGGGATTCGAACCCTCGACCCTAAGATGAGGAGTCGAACGCTTTAACCGACCTGGCCATGCCAGGCCGATACGAAAGTATCACAACTCTGGGTATATTTTGTTAAATCAGTCAAAATCGGAAATTATTTTTATTTACAAATCTATACTGCTTCCCCGTTTTGACTAGTAGTCTGTGTTATAGTGTTTTGTGTTTAATAAGGTTACACGTTGAACAACACTATCAATATAGGGATAAAAAAATAGATTTAGATGTTTGTTATTTTTCTTCTGTTGTCGTTCTAGACAAATCAGATCTCGAGAATAAAATTACTATATCTAATTTAAACAGCATACACTCATTCGATGAGAAAACCAGGCCCGGCATGTCCAGGTGGTAAAGACACTCGACTCGTAATCTGAGGGTAGCGAGTTCGAATCCTCGTCACACCGAACATGCTCGCCCTTTCAGTCGTGGGGGTGTTATAATATTACGGTCAATTCGACTATTTGTGGATAAAAGAGTAACGCAAGAATTGGCGGTGGGTGGTGGAAACTAGCTTCTTTCCCTCTAAATCTTACACTGCTACATTAGGGACGGCTAACGCAGATAGCCCTCGTGTAGGTGAGAGGTCTGGTGAACGTAGGGGAGATGTAGTGCCACCTCTTCACCCAATCCACCTGTTAGGGATATTTTCGTCAAGATAGGTCCTCACATTACGATAGTAGTGGGGAGGTGCTCCATCTTGCTGGAAATAAAACTCCTCATCTCCAAATTGCTCTCGAATGCGTGACACGCTAGATTCTTGCAACACGTTCAAATAAACGAGACCATTGACTGTGTTTTCGAAAAAAGCATGGTCTAGTTACGCCTAACGCTGGTAATCCACACCACACTGTTAACCACTGGTAAGCTTACGTGGTGTTCAACCGTAACAGGCGGGTTCTGATGAGCCCACTAGGTGCAATTGTGGTGATTAACTGAGCCACTTAAAATAAATGTGGCCTCATTGCTCCAGACAATCTTGTTTGGAAGCCGTGCATCCTCTGCAGGTTTTGCCAGGTACCACTCACAAAATCCAGTCAGAATCATCTTCATTGAGGGTGTGGACTAATGCTGGAATAAAACTTTTCCAATGAGCGTGCTTCAACATGCGATGGACGCTCGATTTTGGGATTCCTGTCTCACGGACTGTTTGCCGAACAGATTTTCTTGGAGATCGGTGGAGACTTTCCAAAAGCTCTGCTTTTCGTGTGGAACTGGTGGACGACTGCAGGCTTCCAGAACGCTCTTTATGGACGTCTTGAACAGTTCCATTTGTTTGAAACGTATCTCTAATACGAGTAATGGTGAGTGGATATGTTTGAAACTCCTTTCTTAAACCGTCTTTACACTTCAGCTACGTTCTCACACTTTCAGTAGCACTTTAAGATAACTTTCCTTTTATCAAAGCTTAGTTTTACTTCTTCCATTACTTCAAATCAGTTGTATCTGTAAAATAAGAAGTTTGAGTCATAATCATTTAAATTGTGTATACATGTTTTGGGGACACCCTGTATATATCCAAAACACATGTAATACAAACACACAGTAAATAAGAATTCAACGATAATAAAATTATTTATCAAGAAGCAAACACAACAATATAAATAGATTATTAAATAAGCCCATAAAAAATCACAATAGGGAGCAGCTGACATGGCTGTTATTACTTTTATTGTTTGTTTTTAAATTTCGCGATAAACCTTCGCGAAAGCTATGTGCGCTTGCCGTTCCTGATTTAGCAGCGTAAGACAGAAGGAAAGGCAGCAGGTCGTTACTACCCACCGCCAACTCTTGGGCTACTCTTTTACCAACGAATAGTGGGATTGGCCGTCACGTTACAACGCTCCCACAGCTGAAAGGGCGAGCATGTTTGGTGCGACTGGGATTCGAACCCGCGATCATCAGACAACGAGTCAAACGTCTTAACCACCTGGCTATGCCGAGACACAAAGAGAGGAAACGTGGAAAATAGGATTCTTTCTAAATTTAAAATTTCCTCAAAATACTTTTATTAAAATGTTTGTAGGTATGAAATGCTCCTTGTTTTCGGGACCTTACGTATAACGAGTCTGTATAAATTTATATTTAATTTTAAACGATTTGCTTCACCAATATATAATTCGGCACAAATTGACCAATATTTTGAAGAATATGTTATGTTTGTTGAATTGCAGTTAAACAAATTAATAAGAAAAAACAAAAATGTCTTTATTATTTTATTTATTGTTTTTATAGTTTTCATACACCAAATTATACAAATGTATTTCTTTCTTTCGCAACAGAAAAAACAGTCTTCATGACGAAAACCCCACTTAAAATAAAAATGTATCTCAGAACGCCTGGTATGGGTATTAATACTTTTATTGATAAGAAGAGAACAACGTTTCGACCTTCCTAGGATAGAAGAAGATAGAAACGTTGTTTTCTGCTTATCAATAAAAGGGCCCCGCATGGCCAAGTGGGTTAAGGCGTTTTGAGGGTCGCGAGTTCGAATCCCAGTAGCACCAATACATGCTCGCTTTTTCAGCCGTAGGGGCGTTATAATGTGACGGTCAATCCAACTATTCATTGGTAAAAGAGTAGCTCAAGAGTTGGCGGTGGGTAGTGATGACTAGCTGCCTTCCCTCTAGTCTTACACTGCTAAATTAGGGACGGCTAGAGCAGATAGCCCTCGTGTAGCTTTGCGCAAAGTTTAAAAAAAACAACAAGAAAACAAATCACTCTTTTAGTAATTAATATCCATGGATGAATATTTTCGTTATTCATCCAATATCATTTTATTATTTTACAATTATATTAAGAACTTTAATGTTTCATAATCTAATTATATCAAAAATTTATTTTTAAAAAATCATCATATACGAGACATATCTATACCACTACTGAATAGTATTTCATGAATGTAAGTAGTTTTACTCTACAAATTATCAAGAAAACCTTTAGATATGAGATTGAGAATGAACTTTCAGCTCCATTTATAATAAGATATTATGAAACTGTATTTATTTCTATCTTTTAATACGTTTAATTGTTTGCATATCGACCCATCTCTTTGCACAGTTCATCTGTGTCTTTCTCACATTGCAGACTAGTCTTCGAAAGAACAAAGTCAACAATAGACAAGAGGTGATACTTTTCTCACATTCCTCGCATCTCTGTTTATTGTTCAAATAACAAGCCCAGTGGTATTTTAATTACTGACTGATGAAAGAAATATACAAACAATTCACAACACAAGTATAATAAGGTGTTTTATATTTTAAAACTACTAATTAGAACACTATGTTTCTCTTCCCATTTATTCAAATGACATACGAACAATGTGAAATATTATATCGTGGTCAATGTTGCTTACTTACACCATATAGTTAAACATGAAACAATGAAAGAAAACTGTACTTTTTAAAACAAGTGTTGGTCACAATGAAGAATATTGTAAAATGTCTTCAGTATTACATCTTTAACCAATTATAAATATTATACTTCAACCAGTAAGATTTTACATAATTAATTTATGTAATGTAGATTGCGCTTAATAGCATATTTCATATATTATAGTAAATAATTCAGAAAGACAAATAAACATTAAATTGTAATTAAAATATAATAACATTATACTTTTATCATATTATTAAAGTTATTTGTAGAAATAAAATAAATGACAAATGTGCACACAATAATTTGACAGCTCATGTTCTAATAATTAATAATCTTATTTACTAAATGTAATTCACATTTCACTAGATGTCAGGGCAGTTTAGGTTAATGATGTCACCCTTATATTGTTTTCAATAGATAAATAATTTTTGCACAACTTGACTTTAATAACAAGAAGTAAATAATAAAACAACTCAAATGATTTTTATCAAATAACCTGAAACTTTAGACAATTAAAAAGGTTTGTGAAACAGGAATTGGCCTATAAATTTAGTTAACACCACTATGTTCTTTAGTAGCAAATCATATATTAAGATGTTCTTTTATTTAAGACTTTCAGTGGGATCGAATGCAACAGCTGTGTGGGTATGCGTGGTACTATACTTCATAGCCTAGGATATGTATAGTGTCTTTTCTATTAATTGTATGACTCTTCCATGTGGTCATCAATTGTATACACACACAGTGAGTTTGGGGTGAAGGTGGAAAGCGTGGGTTTTCGAAATGTCCTCTTAACGTCGGTTCATCGCTCCGGGGTACTTATACCGTCCAGGAGGAACCATTCCACCTTCACTGGCCTCCAAATATTCTAAAAATAGAAAGAAAACGCGTATTTTATTTATTAGACTCATTTGTTAAAAGTACGGTAAAATTTATTCTTGTTCAAATTGGTATTTTAGTACTCTCGTTAACTGCCACTAGAGGAGGAACAGTTCAATTTGTTCTTTCTTATTGACTGAGAAGCTATCTGTGTTTAGCCTACATTTAGTATCTAAACTTGTTTTCAAGCATTGTAAGTCCGCAGACATACCACCGTGCTACTGGGAAGACTGGTTTCCTTAATGAACAAGTCTAGTAAGTGGTCATTTTGCTTCAAAATCATTGTTACGCTAAGAAATATCTTCCTAAGCTGATAAACTATGCCACAAGTAGCAACTAAAACTCTTGTGAATTTTCGTTCCAAACAAATGTGATGTCAAAGAATCATTTTACATGTACTGGAGTGTATTGCATGGTAACAGTAGAGTCATAAATTAATTATAAAACACAAAGTACAAGTTCATGACAGGAATAATAAACTTTCTTCCACTTTCACCATTATACTTAACTAAATGTTTTCAAACGAAACTTACTGGCTTATATCAACTTACTTTAGTTGAAAAGAAAATCTCTATAAGGTCCGTCATGGCCAGGTGGGTTAAGGCATTCGACTCGTAAACCACGGGTTCGAATCCCCGTCGCACCAAATATACTAACCCTTACAGCCGTGCGGGCGTTATAATGTACAATCAATCCCGCTATTCGTTGGTAAAAAGAGTAGCCGAAGAGTTGATGGTGGATGGTGCCTTCCCTCTATCGTGACATTTCCTCAGAACGCCAAGAAAGCGAAAAGCTATGATGTACCGATAAATATCAGTATGGATGAAACAGTGGTATTTCCAGGCTGTGATATATATTTATCATTACACAACCACCTCAAAGACTGCTTAAAAGTAGATGCTGCTACCATCTAGTGATGCTATATTACACTATAATACTTTTTTTTTGTATTAATAAAGAAGAGAACGCCAAGAATCCTTAATAATTGATTGTCTTTACCTTCATGTTAACACCATTAAGCGTTTAATTTACTGGCAAGCAAACCTAACCTAATTCATGGTAATGTGAAATTAGTGAGTCTAAATCATTTTCTAATATTTTGATAGACTCGAATGATTGCAAAAGAATAGAGTAATAAAACTAATGATATTATTTATAATAAACGAACAAAATACACTTGTCTTAATAAAATACCTGAAACCAGTCGATTTGTTTTATTGATTATGTACGAAAGAACGTTACAGAATTTTATATCCTAAACATCACGTTTTAGTTGTTGACTTTCATTTCGACAAAGGCCTGTGTCGACAGTTCAAAGGAAAATAAACCTGAGAATTGGGTTGATTTTGAATTTCGCGCAAAGTTACTTCAGGGCTATCTCCGCTAGCCGTTCCTAATTTAGCAGTGGGAATGCAGCTAGTCATCCCCACCAACCGCCAACTCTAGGGCTAGTCTTTTACCAACGAATAGTGGGATTGACTGTCACCTTATAACGCCTCCACGACTGAAAGGACGAGCATGTTTGGTGTTACGGGGATTCAAACCTGCGTCCCTTAGATTATGAGTGGAGTGCCTTAAGCACTGTTTTAGCCCGAGTAAATAGGAAACAGCGTCAGACAAACATGATTTCAGGACATGGTAAACATTTATTTATTAATAAACACGGTGGACATTGATTTACTAACAAGACTAAGTAAAAAAAACAATGTGAAAACATGGGAACATGTTGTGGTTATTCGGTTGTCAAAGATTGCTTCGAAGGATATTGATTTACCTTTGCAAGCATCTCTTCCGTTCTACTAAAGTAGCCTGATCAGGATGAGATCACGTAAACAGGGGTTTCAAAATGTTCCAGTATTTCTTCTTTAAGTTGTAGCGATTGCTACAGAATTTTTGTCCGTTACAGATTTAGTTGTTTTTTTTTTTATAATTAATATCATAGTTTACTTGTGTCCCTCTTTCTAAGTAATTGTTTTACTTGTTCGTTGTTAATAAATAAATTAAGCTGTTTATCCATATCGACTGTTAAGAAATATTTTTTACTAAAATTTACACTGCGGCTAATACTTGGTTAATTAATGAAAGAACAAGGCCTGTTGTATTAACGTATAACCGAATGAAACAGAATAAATTATAGCAAATATAGAAAACAAAATTATTCTATGTAGTATTTTTTTCAACTCCATTGTTATTACGTTTGGATTTTGTAGTTAGATGCCATCTTGTGTCTATTTTTGTGCGATTATTTGTTACCGAATTTTGTCGACAGCTACTCGAATTCTATCCTAGTTTACAATTAATACATTAGAGGGCGCTATTCAATAACACCCAATGCCGACTCTTAAAGGTCCTCTAATCAAATACTAGGATCGTCCGCCACATTACTACACTGTTAGAGATGAAAGGGCATGTAAGTATAGTGAATGGTTTAGAACCCGCCATCCGCCTAAAGTAAGATATTTATTGTTATTATTTAGGATAATACAATTCTTATTTTCTCACAATAACATTTTTTCTAAAATTTTACGTGTTTTTTGTCCTTTCCTATGTTTTTTTATGGCCATTTTATTCTGTCTCTGTGTTTCTGAAATAAAATTTTAGACTTCAGTTTAACGTAGTTGGTTTTTTTCTTCCCTCCTGATGCTTTTCTATTTTCTGTAATAATTACACGTTATGTTGCTGATAGGATTAGAAAAAAATAGTGTACACGTGTGTTATCAGATAATAATAATATCATATATGATACAGATAAATACATTGAAACCCGATATAATCTCATACAGTAATGTGTAATCGCCTGGGTAGCATAGCCACAAGCAACGCCAGCCGACATTGAAAATGTGGATTTTGTAGTTAATCCAACACCAACTGTAAATTTCTAAGAATAGGATTGCGATTTTTCTTCATCTCCTAAAGTAAAATCCAAGACATCAGATATCTCTTTAAACTGTAAGCGAGCATTAGAAACATCCATAAAAAGGATCAAAGTGTTTCTTATTCTTAACGCTACGAGTGATCAATTAGTTTGTTCTGGAAGTAAAAATAACAAATATTGGAGAGGTGTTAATGTTGTAGGTACATTAAACTTAGTTTTTAGACGAGATATAGTCACTAGGATTTTAGGCCAAGGAAGACAAATTCTTAAATGCTCAGACCTAAATCCAGTAGGCTCAGGTGACATTGTTCATCATACGTGGGAAAACAAAATTAAATATTGTAATGAAGTTCATATTTTTAATTTCAGATCTCAATTCTTCAGAAAACGCATGCACCGCCCTCTGTTGCACGTGGTTTAATGAAGGATTTGCTCATACCTGTTACTGAGTTTTAAAAATAACACATACGCTTTAGAAGTACTTGCTGCTTTTTGTTACAGAGCAAAATCACAGTGAGTGATATGCTGTGCCTAACACCAGGAATCTAATCCGTAATTATAGCATTGTAAGTCTTTAAATTTGCCATTGTTCCACCGGGTAACAATTCCGGGCGATAATCTGACTTGATGTATCTCCGGGTGTTGAGGGAGAGGGAAGAAACAGGACAACAGTGGTTTATTTTTGGTGAATGTCGTGGGTATTCTTTAACCCACAGTAAAAAGATGGAGAAAGTACTCATCTTATCTGTTTCTCTTTTGTCCCCCGCGAATACAACGGTATGTTTACGGATTTACAATGCTAAATTCAGGGGTTCGAGTCCCCTCGGTGGTCTCAGCAGATAGCCCGATGTGGCTTTGCTATAAGAAAAACACGCACACAGTAATCGCTTAGGCCTGGTATGGCCAAGTGGTTAAGGCAATCCACTCGTAATCCCGAGAGTGGCGAGGTCGAATCCCCGTCACACCAAACTTGCTCGACCTTTCAGCTATGTGGGCGTTATAATGTGAAGGTCAATCCCACTATTCGTTGGTAAAAGAGTAGCCCAAGAGTTGGCGGTCAGCGATGGTGACTAGTTGCCTTCCCTCTAGCCTTACACTGTTAAATTAGGGACGGCTAGCACAGATAATCCTCATGTAGCTTTGCGCGAAATTTAAAAACAAAAACAAATCACTCTTTTAGTAATTAATATCCATGGATGAATATTTTCGTTATTCATCCAATATCATTTTATTATTTTACAATTATATTAAGAACTTTAATGTTTCATAATCTAATTATATCAAAAATTTATTTTTAAAAAATCATCATATACGAGACATATCTATACCACTACTGAATAGTATTTCATGAATGTAAGTAGTTTTACTATACAAATTATCAAGAAAACCTTTAGATATGAGATTGAGAATGAACTTTCCGCTCCATTTATAATAAGATATTATGAAACTGTATTTATTTCTATCTTTTAATACGTTTAATTGTTTGCATATCGACCCATCTCTTTGCACAGTTCATCTGTGTCTTTCTCACATTGCAGACTAGTCTTCGAAAGAACAAAGTCAACAATAGACAAGAGGTGATACTTTTCTCACATTCCTCGCATCTCTGTTTATTGTTCAAATAACAAGCCCAGTGGTATTTTAATTACTGACTGATGAAAGAAATATACAAACAATTCACAACACAAGTATAATAAGGTGTTTTATATTTTAAAACTACTAATTAGAACACTATGTTTCTCTTCCCATTTATTCAAATGACATACAAACAATGTGAAATATTATATCGTGGTCAATGTTGCTTCCTTACACCATATAGTTAAACATGAAACAATGAAAGAAAACTGTACTTTTTAAAACAAGTGTTGGTCACAATGAAGAACATTGTAAAATGTCTTCAGTATTACATCTTTAACCAATTATAAATATTATACTTCAACCAGTACGATTTTACATAATTAGTTTATGTAATGTAGATTGCGCTTAATAGCATATTTCATATATTATAGTATATAATTCAGAAAGACAAATAAACATTAAATTGTAATTAAAATATAATAACATTATACTTTTATCATATTATTAAAGTTATTTGTAGAAATAAAAGAAATAACAAATGTGCACACAATAATTTGACAGCTCATGTTCTAATAATTACTAATCTTATTTACTGACTGTAATTCACATTTCACTGGATGCCAGGGCAGTTTAGGTGTATGATATAACCCATATAGTGTTTTCAATAGATAAATAATTTATGTACAACTTGATTTTAATAACAAGAAGTAAATAATAAAACAACTAAAATGATTTTTATCAAATGACCTGAAACTATAGACAATTAAAAAGGTTTGTGAAACAGGAATTGGCCTATAAATTTAGTTAACACCACTCTGTTCTTTAGTAGCAAATCATATATTAAGACGTTCCGTTGGTTAAAGTTTTCAATGAGGTCAAACCCAACAACTATATGGGTATGCGTCGTACTCTACTTTATGGCTTAGGATCTGTAAATGTTCTCCCTATTAATTGTATGACCCTGGCATGTGGTGATCAATTGTAAGCCCACACAGTATGTGGGGGATGAAGGTGAATAGCGTGGGTTCATTCCACCTACAGTGACCTCTAAATATTCTAAAAGTAGAAAGAAAACTTTTTTTTTTTTTTGTTAGACACATTTGTTAAGAGTGCGATAAAATGGAGTGTTGTTGGTTTGGTTTTTGGAATTTCGCACAAAGCTGCTCGAGGGCTATCTATGCTAGCCGTTCCTAATTTAGCAGTGTAAGACAAGAGTTGGCGGTGGATGGTGATGACAATCTGTCTTTCCTCTAGTCTTACACTGCTAAATTAGGTACGGCTAGCGCAGATAGCCCTCGAGTACCTTTGCGCGAAATTCAAGACAAACCAAACAAACAAACCAGTAATCCCGTCCATGCGTTCGAGTGACAGCCTGACATTATATACTTCCACTTGCTGAAACCCATGATTGACAGAGAAAAAATTATTTTACTAAGAACGATAACTCTAGTGACCACACTAACATTCTCGTAACCAATCACACCTACGATACGGTATTTTTAGAAACCTATCACAGATGGTAGTATCTCCTACATTTAGCCACGCGACGCCCATGTAGCGACGCCATATGATCGTTCATATTGAATTATCTTATTAAGTATGTGACCACTGTGATGGATTTACTAACACATATCTGATATCACAATAAACAATTCAAAGATGTATAAAAGGAGAGAAAAATAAATCCAGATGAAATGTTGGGTAATCAGTAAAGCCGCCCAATAGCCAGACACAATCGAAGTGGAGAAGTGTTTATTTAACAACTGGGTGAATAATAGGGAAAGATGAGAAGTGCAGAAACAATGAGAAAGAGACAAAATTCAAAAGATTATCTGTGGTAATAGACATGGACAGAGGCTTGATGAATCAGGAAAGGAAAAATGTAACACATTCAACCAGAGACTGGGCTGAGACAATGGAACTGACTAAAGCCATACATGTAGGTAGGAAGTGTTGACACCCACAAAATGAGGGGCCACTCCATGAGGAGAAACTTGGGAGAATATAATCAATTTAAAACCAAATTTAGGAAGCCAGGAAAATGGAAAGCTACAATCATAATGTGGTGACCATGAGCACAGAGACCTGGAATTGGTACGACTGGCTCTATGATATAAGTGACTATTTTGAAGATGTTGTAATGCACCATAACAACCACCATCCCAGCAGAAGTAGAGGGAAGTGGGACAAAGCTATAGAACCTCAGTAAAGGTGGTATGGAGTGAACACTCCATGGTAGACCAGAAATTGGAAGGTGTTGGATGTGTGAATTATTCATTCCAAACGTGAAGATGAAGGAGGAAGCTAAACTTTACTGAGGTGGAAAAGAAGAACTAATCACTGAATGAGGTATTGAGAAGGGTAAGAAGAGACTTCTCTCCATCATTAGGAATCCTATTCAATAGTGCATCTTCTTAGAGCAGAGTAGTGTGGTCTCTGGACTTCAAATGGATGGAAGCAAGCAGGAGCCAATAATCCACAGAATGAAGTGTGCAAAGACTCAGAGTCAAAAAAAAAAGTTTGTACCTCCACACAACTTAGAGCCAAGGTTAATCATATTGGTAGGGTCTTGAATTTGAGAATTGGACTTAAAGTTGCAAACAGCTATCAATAAAGTGGACACCACGGAGCAGAACAATAAAGTGTAGATTACTGGGATTAAATTAGGTTTCTGGTATCACAGGTTTCTATTCGGTTTCTATCACGTTGAAGTAGCCAAAATCAAGTTTAGCGATGGGAAATAAATGAATACATAACAAGTCAAAAGATTTTAAGTCCCACTGATGAAAATTAGGATAATAAGATATACAGTTAACAATAATGAAAAACATTCAGACAGAATAAATGAAATATTACAAGTAGTAAAGCTGTGTAACGTAGAAACTATTAAAGCATAATCAGTTAACAAAATACTGATAAATATCTTATGGGCAAACCATCTAATTGTATCTAGCCCACAAAGTATGGAATAATAAAGAATGTGCAAATTGACCAGAATTACCTTAAAAAAACACATTAATAATTAATGTCTAACTTAACAGATATCTAAATTAACAAGGACAATGAAGGACACATAATTAAGTCCTGCACTTCTAAAAATTAGGATTATAATAGTAATAGTAATGAACATCCAAGACAATTAAGTTTACCCAGAAAAAACAAAGTCGCAATCAGTAACTAACTTTCAATTCATCTGAAGTAACTCAGATGACAGAGGACATAAATATCTAACTTACCAAAGTATGAGCACTGGTGACAGGAAATATATAATTTCCCCATGTTTGAATAAGGACAAAGCGAAAAGCAGAGCATCTTAACTGTCGATATATCAACTCTGTGTATGTTGAGAATCTGGAAGAACTGGAACTAACAGGAAGAAAGGAGGGAAAGAACAATTCTCCACCAAAGTGAATGAAATGACACTGGTGGAAGATGTCAGAAAAACTGTCCAAATTTATTTATCACTGGTTGTATTGTTCCTTTGTTTCAAAGTGTCATGTTGGAGATAAAAACGATCACTAGATGTGCATGTGAATCTAGAGCCCAATGAATTTACATCTGTACCTCTTCTGCAGATAAAACTGAAATCAATAGCGTTTTTTAACTGGAACAAATATCTGTGTTTTAATACATTAATCTAAAATTCATCCACAAGTGAATACAAAAATAAAATACAACTGAGCACGCAGGTGCTTATTTTCGTACATGAGCGAGCATGCGCATAAATTAATCGATGCTAATTTTGATACATGTGCTTGCAAATGATTATTTTCATATATATGTGCGCGCAGATGCGTATATTTATACATTACCCCGCAGATATTTATTTTCGTAGATGGGCGCACGGGTGCTGATTTTGGTACATGATCGCGCAGTTTGTAATTTTGGGAAATGCGCGAGCTAATGGTTATTTTATTACATGCGCGCCAGCAGGTAAGTTGATAGATAAGCGTCCATTTCCGTTCTTTGGTAGATGCGCACGCACATGCTTATTTCCCTACATGAGCGCGAAAGTGCTGATTTTGTGCATAAATTTGTAAATGTGTCATTTACATTGACACGCAAAAGCTTATTTTCGTACATGTGCTTGTATGTGTACAAATTAATATTCCTACATGTGCATAAATTAAAAAGATGCGCACGCATGTGCTTATTTTGGAACATGCGCCCACAAGTGCTCATTTTCGTACATGCACACTCATGTGCTTATTTTAATACATGCACACTCAAGTGTTTATCTTCCTACATGTGTGTTCAGGAGCTTATTTTGGTTCATGCGCGTGCACTTGCTTATTTTCATACATGTGCGATCAGGCGCTTGTTTGGTAGATGTGCACGCTGGTGCTTATTTTTTTCATGAGCGCGAAGTTAGTAAAATTGTAGATGCGCTCGCAGGTGCGTGACTTGGTACAATGGTGTTCACATATTTCAGCAAATAATACGGATTCATTATTTTGGCTTTCATTAAAATTATTATAAGCTTCTAATTATTTTTTAATATGTACAGGATAGCAAAGATGTTAATCAAACAACGGATTTTGTCTGCAATGAACAGAATCAAAAAGGATTGAGATCATGGAAATTGGTGGTTAAGGAGATGCCAAAAGTTTCTTCAAATCCTAGGTATCACGTATGGAAGTATTGTCGTCTTCCGAGTAGCTGCATACAGTTAATCACAAATCATACTGAGATATTCATTCTAAAGGAACGAAAAGTTCATTGTATGTCAGGAAAATATGCCTCAAATCTTGAATCCACCACCATAGACTTGAATATTTGGAACACAGAAGAGGGGCGATTTATTCTCGTGTATCTATGTTAATCTGTCTTCTTCTACCTATGTAAATAAACAAAAAAAAATGTGGTCTACACTTTCGGATCATGGGTGTGTTATAAGAGTAAGGTCAAATTCCATTCTTTAGTCAAACAATAGTAAACTACAATTGGCAGTGGATACTGTTGATTGACTGCTGTCATTAAAATATTTCCGTTCAAAGTTAAGGAATTTATAGAGCAAACAACTCTTGAATCGTTTTGTTAGACTATTCAAAAGAAAGGAAATCAACAATAAATCAGATTAGGTCAACATGTTTCCTTGGGTGTTTGGATTGCTTGCTTTTGGCTTGATCTGACGAAAAGATATTGAAGCATGTATTGGCATTACGAACTTGATTTAAACTGTCCGAGTGGTTTTTAGAACAATATTATTGTAACTTTATTTCTGACAAAAGTTGTATTTCGTGTAACTTCCTGAGAATTGGTATGCCAGAAGATTTGTATACACATGCAGTATGAAGGAATATTAATTTTAGTTTGTTTATAATTAGAAAACAACAGACCAGATAATGGTTTCAGAGGAAGGGTAAGATTATAATATGAAAAATTCAGTGCTTTTACATTACAGCAACAAGATAATTTCACTACATGAATCACATTCTACATACTATTATTTCGAATTTTTTTATATAAAGTAAGAAAATGTTAACCCTAGTTACAACATAAATTCACGTGTTCTTTCTTTTTGATATTGCATTAGAACCCTTGTATAAGACACCTACATTGTAAGTGAAACTACCAATTTTCGCACATGCGCACGCTGCTACGAAAATCAACACTTGCACGAACATATATCTATTTTCGCACCTGTTCGCGCATCTACAAAAATAAGGACTTGTGCGTCCTTGTACTATTTTTCGCACTTGTGTGCGCATGTAACAATTTATGCCCCTGCGCGCTCATGTGTAATAAAAGTACCTTCGCGCGCTTCTATGACAATCAACACTTGCGCGAGCATGTACCAATTTACCCAGGTGGGTTCAGACGTTCGATTCGTGATCTGTGGGTCGCGGGTTCAAATTCTCGTCACACCAAACATGCTCACCCTTTCAGTCATGGGGCGTTATAATGTACGATGAATCCCTCTATTCTTTGGTAAAAGAGTAGTCCAAGAGTTGGCGGTGAGTAGTGATGAATAGTGCTTTCCCTCTAGTCTTACACTGCTGAATTAGGGTCGGCTAGCGCAAATAGCCCTCGTGAAGCTTTGCGTGAAATTACAAAAACAATCAAACAAATAACACGAAAGGAAGTGAAACTAACAATAAAATCTACAAAAGACAAGACACCAGGAAACGATGACATACAAGCCATTCTCCTTTTTGAAAAGGCGTTCAGGAACTGTGTGAACACATAACAGCAATCTTAAACTTATCACTCAGTTCTGGATACATCCCGGTTTTTTGGAAGCAAGCAATAGTCTTTGTGTTCCATAAAAAAAGGAAAACCAACAAGTAAACCAAACAATTTCCCCGATCAGCCTGGCCAGCTGTGTAAAAAAATTCTCGAAAGAATAATTAGTAATAGGCTCTCAAATTGTTTAGAAATAACTTGAAAATCACTAGAATTAAAAATGAATTTAGAAAATATAGAGACAGACCACAGATCACCTGGCTATCTAACTTCCTGGAAGATAGAAGTTGGATGATAAATTCAGGGAACCTTATACATGTAAAACGGCTCGTTTGGGTTGAGAAAATATTTTACGTTGAGGAGCGAACAACATTTCGACCTTCTTCGGTCATCCTTTGTAAACCTGACGATGCCGTTTTAACATATATTTCTCTACAAGTGGGTTTTCTCGACATCACTAATTATTATTTTATCAGGGAAACCTTTGCCTTTATTCCAGAGGTTGGTGTTCCCCAAAGAGGGGTAATTAGCCCTATTCTGTTCATCAATATGCCCTTAAAACACCCAAACTTGGAGTATGCATCACAATTCGCGGAGGATGTTGTGGTCTGGAAAAGTGCTCCCACCCCATCCGTAACAGCGACAAATCTACAACTGTTGTTAGATAATATAGAAGAATACTGTGAGAAATATTGTATTAAACCAAACTTACCAAAAATCAATTAGTAACATTCACAAACAAAACATAAAAGAGATCCTTCCAAATTACACACGAGCGAAACACTTCTCCAGACCACAACAAACCTGTTAGATTTAACCGTCAATACGAAATTAACGTGGGTGAAACATGCAAATAATATATTTTAAAAAAATTGGAAACGCACAAATTATGCAAATAGTCTAACCGGCAAAAACCAAGGAACCTCACCAGACAACATAATAAAAATCTACAAAACATATATACGACCTACTATCGAATATGCATTTCCAGTATGGTTAAACACGGGACTAAAACAGATAAATAAAATACAATCAATACAAAACTTAATAATTACTGCAGCATACAAAGTCTCTCGTAGTACATTGTGAAAATTTATGTACAAATATACAAACCACAGCCAACAGACTCTTGCATAGTTCTCTAAATTACTTTTTGAAAATTGACAAAAGAACGATCTACTGTGTGAACTTGATCACTACTCCAAAAATGATGAAAGTAGACCAAAGTATTAAAGTTAAAAATACATTTTATAATCTAAAAATTGTCAAATTTCCTTTGTTTAACTTGCAAAACCTCCAAATTGAACACCACTCGTTTTCAAACATTCCAAACCAAAACTGTGAAACAATCACAGCTGTATGTATAATACACTTTTTGTTCTGCTACTACAATAAGAAAATGTGAGATTGTGTGATTATTACACATTTAGTTAATAAACTATAAATATTCAGAATGGCCATTTTTATTAGTGGTAGCTCCTTGAAAAAAAGACATACAAAAGAGGTGATGAGTTAATAGTGTGAAATGTCCACATTTTCTTGTAAGCAAGTTTTTTATTGGAAGTAAAAAAATTGATATATAAAATATTTTTACAGACTCATCTTGTGTTATCCTATCCCTATTACTAACAGTAAACCTTCAATTGAAGGCAAAGAGAGCTTTGAGAACATGACTGTATCATACTAAAAATATCCCTGGAAAAATGTTAATTTACTTTATTCAGTGAACTTTCTTCAAAGATAATAACAGCTGGTGTAAAATACTGCTATTTGCCAATCAGCTATTTAAGGGGGAAGATATACATACAGACTTGATCACCAAGGAAGGGAATAACTAGGATTGTAAAATTTGTACAAGGATTATAACACAGGATGGGAAATCAAAAGATGGAATCTCTATCATAAAAATGTAAAAATTTCTTAACTAAAGATAAATAGCAATGTATAAATAAACTTCTGTTTAATTCAGATTGTTAAATCTTCATTCTTCATAATGAATATTATGAAATGATTCAAGCAAATAACTCAAAATATTCAAATATCCTGTATCATGTTAAAAATTCAATAAATTTTCTTTTTCCTTCACAATAACTGTATTTAATAACACATTAGGACATATGAATTCACGAACAAAAGAAAGACGAACACAAAAAAATTATCAGACATGGATACATTGCTATAGCTGTACCAAACTATCCTTAAAACATCTCAAACTGAATGTTATTAAATAAAATCAGAAATATAATGCCACAATAATAATGTATGTTGAATAAAGTTGTAATGTTTACTTCCATAAAAAATAATTTTACGTCATTATAAGCAGAAGTATTAAATGAGAGGAACATCTTGATAGTGTGTCATAAAAATTGTCTTCTTATTTTAGTTGTTAAAAACAAACAGTAACAAAGGCTGTAGATTATATTCATCACATTTTTATGACCTACAAATGAAATGATGTCTGATAAAAGTACTTGAGGGAGAAGTGTACGTATCTACAGTTGCAGAGTAAATGTTACTACAAAGAACTGTGACTATACAGCAATATCTGTAAGTCAAACACAGCCTATAATAAAAACAATCTACAAAAAACATTTTTTGGAAACTGTGTACTAGTCATTCTGTTAACAACTGTATTTTTATTTCTTAACTTAAAAAAAACAACAACCAACATGTCATTGAAGTATGCTTGTTTGTTATTGGATAAAACAATATAGTTTCATATAATATAGTACTGGTTAATACATACAAATTACTCTTTAAAACATTAAAAATAAACACCAGCTAACAAAACAACTATAAGTATACAATTAACTTTTAATGTATTCTATCCATTCATCCATCCAATATTTTCAGAAACCAAAACAGATAATAAATATACTGTGTACATAAACATATAAATATAGCTCTATATACAACTCAAGCAAAAAAATGGTATTATTAAATTGGATCAATTTAGCAAACATTTATAAACTGATTTTATGGAAATTGTTTGGTTTGCACACAAAAGGCACTTGAAAACTATCTCCCAAAAACTCAGCAACAAAGGTATGGACAGATAGTTACAATAAACTATTTTGTGGAAAAGAAAATGTACCCCACAAACAAAAAAAAATGTACAACGTACTATGCAGATAAATATCTTTCTTAGTTACTAAACAAAAAAACATTCCACAATACTTGATTTCTTCAAACTGAAAAATATCAACATCTAACACAACCAGAAAAATAAGTATGTTATACAGTTTCTTTGCAGCAGTTATAAGTTTATAATGATAAATAAAATATTTTCCAAACAAACACAAAAAAACAGTTCTGACTTGTTTTATTTGAAATCTACTTGTAAATATTATGTTTTAAAGTTAGTTTCTAGATAAATTTTTATTATTTACACAAAAGCAAAAGCATGACAATATTATCAAATTTTATAATCTTTTAACGAGTGTTAAAATCCCAATTCAGTTAAATGGTTTTAGCTGTTTCCAGAAATGTAAAACTAAACATAAAGAAACACTTCATAGTTCAAAACGTCAAAGCAATATACACATATTTACACTAATTATTCATGTCCATAGTAACATATTATTCTGAAAAAAAAAAATGTGTATGGTCAAAACAAAGTAATACAAAAGGCTGGGACAAGAAACAACTAAATGTTGAACATTCAAGAGTAAGCAGTTTGAATCATGATGTGACCACTGAAGTTCAACCTGACGAAATGGATTGTAAACAATTACGAGTTTTTGTGAAAACATTTAAGAAACACAGGGGCTGAAACCTTACAGAAGTTTCCACCCTTAATGATGGTTATTAGCTTACAAATATTTTGAACCCTTAAGACAACTGATGGTCACAGAAAATGTTAACCCTTATCACTAATCTTTGTAACTGTTGAAGGCCTGTGCAAGGGAACTTGCACTATCATTAACAAATTGTTTTATATTAGTTAAAAGGCCACTCTGACTTTTTTCACAACAAAAACAAAACATGAATGTTTTTACTCACTATCTAAACATGGCTATCTTTTGTTAGAATTTTATATTGTACCTTTTCAATTTGTCTGAATCTCTTGAGTATCTAATATGATTCACAATTTTATATTGCTCTGTACCTTTTAATTTGTCTGAATCTCTTGAGTATTTAATATGATTCACTCTGTACCTTTTCATTTGTCTGAATATCTTGAGTATCTAATATGATTCACAATAGGTATTCAAGAATTAAAAAACAAAACATGATGTAGTACTTTATTTGCACTGACATAAAATAATATGTAAATCACGAGTAGCCTTCTGTTTACAATCAGTAACAGGAATAATGTTACAAAAATTCTTCTTCATTAACAAATGTTTACTAGTAGTTCTAGTGCTGTAAACATCTACAAGTTTGGGACCTTCAAAATTGGTATTTCATGTAACAAACAAATTAAACAAAGAGAAGCAGAAACAGTATAGTGTTAGATAGAGAAAAAAAGAACCCCTTAATGTTTAATTACATCTCTCCCATGAGCAGTCAAATTTATAAATGAAAAAGCATGAATGATATATAAAAAAAAGCAACACTTAATGACTGTAATTATGAAAAAAATTGGATCTTAACATATTTTTCATGAAGTATGTATTATTCACACAAACAAAGTAAATTATATTATCTTATTATTAACTGTAATGGACTATTCCAATTATATTATCTTATTATTAACTGTAATGGACTATTCCACTAAAACCTCTTTGCAAAGGAAAAGTATTTAACTACACCATCTACCAGATAGTGGGGTTTATTTAATGTAAAGTACAAAAACTGTTGACAATTAAACCCCATAATAACCTGATGATGTGTCATTCATCATGAGCCTAAAATGTACAGTACAACATAGCTAATAATTATTTTATCTAATTAGTCAATTACAATTCAACCAGTAGCATACTTATATGACAAGTAAAAGGCACAATTTTAAATATTTCATAAAAGTTAAGCACAACTAACTTCTTTCAGTGTCCAATTATTAGAGAAACATGTCAAATATAATTCCCATTTTTAAGATTTTTTTTAAGTTCTTTTCCCATTTGTAGACTATCCTACCAAACATTTCTTACAAGCATGAGATGTGTGAGATTTATTTCAAAATAAACTGAACTCTGGCTTTCAGATACGCAGCACGTAAATATGTTTAATATTGAGTAAAAACCAGCTCTAAGTATCTGATGTAAGTAGAGGATGAAAAGTCTGTTTATACAATAATAAACAAATTAAACTACCTTGTAATATTACTACAGACATATTTGTTTTATATATGTTACAAACAAACTGAATTATTCTATAGTAGTATTATAATATGCTCTTCTGCATTAGTTTGGTAAACAACTTTGTCAAATTATTTAGCACCACAAAAAAGTCACCTTATAGCAACATCAAGGTACAGCACAGTGACAATCATTTAGCCACTTTTTCATGGTTGTAGTACTGTTTGTTTGTTTTTAGCATCTCCCACTATATTAGGGTATACCATATTAGCAGGGTAACAATCACATTAACCTTTTTTTTCCTTGTCAGAGTACTGTGTTTTTCTAGTGTCTGCCATTAGGATGCAGCAGTTGTGGTATAGTAACAATCATTTAGCCATTTATGGATTATTATAACACAATGTATTATTATGTTACAGCATACCAGTCAACTATATCTAAATTATTGTATATAATACTAACTGTTCTCTCCTGTATTGTCTGCTCACCATTTAACTTCACCACATACCAGGTTGGCAATTTTACTTTGTATCCACATGATGATGTTTCTTCCAGTAATAACTGGAACCACACTTGAAAAACTGTATTAAGTACCATTCTAAAAATCTCATAAAGGCCCTTGGTGTTTGTTTTGAAAACACATCTTTACAGATATTGTTTATACAGATGACTCTCTTAACACAACTATATCAGTGTGTTGAATCATAAAGAAGACAGTTTAGATCTATCATAGCTGCTATTTATTAGACCACAAGGTTTGTTTATATTCTAATATCTGTATGTAACTTTACAATTAGTTGTTAAGTTATATTCAGAAAAACACAAGGAATTCAGTTGTGTCACAACAACAGTTTATTAGATGATTCAAGTTCATTTTCTACTATCTATGTATTACCTTGAGACCAAACAGTTATGAGCTGGCTATTAAATCAAATGGAAAATTAGAAGAGAACTATAACACTGACCCTAGTTTAATGTCGTTTTTTTATTATTTGTGTTAATATCACAATTTAATTATAATATCAAACTTCCTTAGAATCACACTCTTTCCTATTCTATAACACAATAAATGGGCTAAACAAAAGTGATTTAAAACTGAGAAATAAAAGCAACACATGGGTCAAATAATTTTAATAATTTAGTGTCATAAACGTTTTTGTCTCTCACAAAATTTTAAAACTATATAGCCAAACAATCAAAACTGGTCAATATATTTTGTTAGAAATAAGTAGAAAGTGCACTTCTTGGCCTAATTTCCCTTTATGGCAGACATGAATATGGTAAGCTCTGCTCTAGAACTGTCCATTTTTAACAAAACTACAGTAAAGAATGATAAGAATCTTTATATTTTATTAATGTTAACTGAAAGCCTGGTTCACTCACTTCTCAGAATAATTGATATCAATGTTCTTGACATTGAACAGTCACATTTTACTAATTCATTAAACACACAAAAACTGAATGGATACTTTCCATCAAGCCAGTAATTATAGGAAACCAAAATATGTAACAAAGGGAAGAATAAAGTACAATTATACTAATCACTGTTTGATGTTAACTGTCTGAGCTGTTTTGGGACGGTTTCTACCAACTTCTTCTTGTCTCGTTGATTCTTTTTTAATGCTGAAAATATATTTTTCTTCTTGTCTGCTTCTCTCACCCTTAAGGGAGTAAAGAACATTAATTCACACTAAAAGTATGGACAGGTCAAATTAATAATATTTTAAAAAATTAGTAAATTATATTATTAACATTGTACAAATCCTTTTCATTCACAAGCCTGAACAAGACCTACCTAAAAAAAATAAGACCCTTTAAAAAAATGTTGCATTATTTGAAACTTGTATTTTTTAGCAATAATTTTATTTCTAAAACAACTTGAAAGGAAGTTATACACTTTTCATAAATAAATAAACATTGCAATTGGTTCAAAAGCATGCATTATAAAATATAAAGTGTAAACACACCATTGTAAAGTAAAAAACAAAAAAAAACTTTTTATCTTTATAACACAAATTCATCAATCAATCAATTCTTTTATAAGTCTGCACACACAAATTTGCCCTAAACAATGTTTTAGGTAACACTGCATTACAAATCATTTGCTACTAGAAAAACTCAAGTGATTCTTGGTAATTAAATAGTTTTGGTTTCAGATATGTAATCACAACTTGTCCATCACCTCAGATTTTAAGATACTGTAGTATCTCACTACTTTATCAACAATATGTGTAATACCATACAATCAGCTCAGTTCAATAGGTTTATACTGTGAAATTAAGTTTACATAGAAAGTTTAATGAACAAAAGGAATAAATTTTGATAACTTCAAACAGTAACTGTATTGTATTGGTGTAAAACTCCATATATATTGTTTATATGTGCTACTTGTTCTTGATAAAATTATAATGACTTGCACCAATTTTGCTTCATTCCCATGTTCACCTTTTCTGCCCAGGAATATTTGAGGAGTCCTTCAACTGAGCTTAAAATGGGCAGAGTGATACACCTCTCTCTCAACTGCTTTTCACTCACTCACTCAGTTGGTTACTTTGTCTGGCTCTGTGCACACTCAAAACAAAGTCCATCTTCCTCACATCATACCTGTGATATAATCAAATAAAATCAAAATTTTGTTTTTAAAATATTTTAAACTAGTTCTCTAAACATAATTCTTTTATACTTTTTAGAAAATTATTTCATGTACTGACTGCTTTCACTTCAAGTCCAAAAACCACCTAAACAGTTTATGCTACATTTGTGTTGTACAGTTTCCAAATCTAGCTTCACACAGTGGCTAAATAAAAGAAGAGCAATTGTGTCATTGACAATTTCAATGATACAGTGTGAGCCCAAAGATCACCTAACTGTTATTTTTGCATTAATATTTCTGGATATTCAGACAAAACTAAACAATACACCTAATATCCAGAGATTGTGATGAAACCAGTTCCTCATGGGGATGATTTTCTTGTGTCACATCCAGCAGCAAAGTGGGAAATAGAAGTTATACTGCAAAAAAGACAATGAATCATCTTTACTTCCTTCATTTAGTAATTTTACCCCTGTGGCATCTCAGCATAAACTGCCTCATTTGATCACACAAGATGAGCTAAATGATCAGATCTGTGACTTGTTTTATACTGAAACAGCATGGGAATTTTCATTTACGGCAATGGAATTTATCATAAAAGTCTTGCTTCTCACTACAGCACGCAAGATACTTTGTGTTTCTGTACAAATGTTGATGCACTAATTGAAGAATCAAGTAATGAATATACTCTCAAGAAAGAAAACATTTTACCAATACATCTAAAGTTAGTGTGAAAACTGTGCTTTCACATAATGAGAACACTAAGCCATTGGTTCCTGTTATTAATGCTGTAAACATAGTAGAACATGCAGCTTATACCTGAAGCAATCAAATATCCACTACTGCTAAGTCTATAAAGTGAGTATACTAAACACTGTAGTCTGTCTGGGATAGCCAATATCATAAAATTCATTTAAAAAAAAAGGAATGGCCAGTGAGAGAATTATGTTCCAGGAAAACAGAAAGTTGAGTTCCAACTTTCACTGAATCATCAAGATATGTTTCTTCCCTCACTCCATCTGTCTTATAAGTTTCAAAATTCAGTGAAGTAAAATCTAAAGGTGGTATCTTTGTTGGGTCACAGATTTGGGAAGTGCTGATGAATGGTGATTTTGAAACATTACTCAGTCAGAAAGAACTTCCTGCAGGAAATCACTCAAACTGGTTGTTAAAATTTTCTTGAATTTACAGAGATGAAAACTATTTGTCGATTATGATATCTCTAGAACAAGAGGAAAACTGGGTCCAAGATGTCACTACAGTTACACTTCTCACACTTTTAATTAAGCTTCTTATCAAATGATCTAGGTGCAGTGAGCAATAATCTTGGTGAGCACTTCCCTTAAGTTATGTCTATAATAGAACAGTAACATAAAGAAAGACAGTGGAATCATGTGATGACAGAAGATTACTGTTGATTCTTATAGCATGAAACTAACAACATACATAAAAGATGCAATAAGTCAGTCAGGTATTTTGTAAAAAGAAATAAATAATAATACCATGATGAAAGTTTTAAACATAGCTTAAGTGTATTTTCAGTATATAATTACACGTTGTTTTTTAACATTCTTAAATGCAATTTTCAATAAATAAATAAAGTTATCAGAGACAGTTATTTTCACAATATATAAGAATATTTAGAATAAACATAAGATAACTCAAAAACTAGAGGTGATCAGTAATATTCAACAATTTTTAGAATCAGGATCAACAAACGACTCATGAACAGTTGTATTTTTATTGTAGTAGAGAAGCTTTTGTGCACAGTGTAACTTCTAAACACATATAATTACTGTGCAAAATTACTCAAACACTTATATGCTTTACATATTTCTAAAAAATTACTTTGATTGAATGACTTAAGGATATTTCAACACAAACAAAAAACATGAATTTTATCTCATAAGTACAACTCAAAGCTGATAGTTAAAACCATATATAACTTATATTATAAAGAAGCTTACACACAGAACAACCTTAAATATAAAATTTTCAAAATTACTTACAGATCAACCTGTACAAACTATATACTTCATGATATTCCTACAAGTACCTATATTCTTAGTTATGCCAACTAACAAGACATGCTTTAACAGATATGAGGTGTTCTTTCATTATAAAAATCCCAGGCACCTAGTTATCATAAAAAAAAAGGTTAAGGAAAACTATCGTATTTATATGCAAGAAAGTATCAATTAATTGTGCAAATTTGTGGTAAGCACTGTTAAATATATGAATAAACAAACATTCTGAATTTAAGTGGTTTTCTACTAAATAAAACTAATTATGGCTAAATTAACTAACACATTCATGATTATTAACTTCAAAATGTAAAATAGAATTTTAGTTATAAACATTATACCATAAATTTAAGATTTTATTTCTATCTACCTTAGAAAAATAATATATTGATAATATTTATCTACTTTGTATTCAATGTTTTATTACTCTCACATTAACACGTGGAGATGAAAATCTAAGAATGTTTATTTAATGTGAAGCATTGGAACCTATCATCTTGTGAATATGTGCAAATTGTATGCATGTATGATTAACTGACTACACAACAGACATTCAACTATTATTAAACTCTAGACAGTTAAAACTGATTCATTAATAATTATGGTATTAATACAGAGAATTCTCAATTTATGTTTAATATATTACTGTGATAAAAAACATCTACAGAGAGAAACTTTTTGGTAATAAAATCTACAACTGTTTCCAACTTCTGATCAAAACAAAATACCTACATAGTTCAAATAAAAATTAAACGAGTAATGAATATTATATAACGTCTAACATGTCACCATACTTATGATGATTAAAAGGTATTGATTCATCTGTTATGGTACCCTCAATGCAAGCAAATTTTTTTACTATAATCCCAAACACAAAATTCAGCTAGCTTAGGAGGTTTAGTTTTGTTCTAAACACTTATCTTAAGATAACAATGCAAAATAATCCTCATAAACAAATATATATATATATATCAAACAATTTAACCAATACTAAAAATAAACTAACATTAAGGAAAGAAAAAATAAAACATTACTTTATTCACAGTCTACAACTATTTATCATCTTACCTTCATTCTTTCTAAATTTGTATTTACATCTGTCAAAGGCTAGTTGAGAAACAAAATAAGACTTAACTTTTAATTTAAAAAATGAAACTTGACATCTTGCAGGACTTGTCTTGGAGTAAGACATCAATAGTATCAGGTTTCTTAAGGGCAACACATAACTAGGTAACTAAACATGCAAATTTTCAGGCGGCTATACGTTTCCTTTTGCCTTTTTTAAAAATCAAAACATGCATAATAATTATTGAAAAGACTTTAACAATTTATAATAAAGCAAGTTATAGTGACATTTAAAATCAACTTTGATCACTTTTATGTTCCACTTAATTTTTAAGCAGAACTACAGCAACTTGTGGGTTTACCCTTCAATACTTACTATTTTCTTGTCCATAGTCATGAAAGTAGGTTGCCCAGTCCCATGTCATGAAAAGGTCTAGAAGTTATAAGAAAATATAACTACAAAAATTCTGCAAGATAAATTCCAGTGCACCAAAATAAAGTAAACTGCCATACATAAATTAACTAACAAAAATTACAAGAAGAATGAATTGTACACTATAAGTCAGAAAGTAATAATAAGAAATCAGTTTTAGTGAAAGGAGACTGATGGACTCTGTGACTAAACTAAAATAATTGGAAGATGTGATATCAAAAAATATATGGAACTATTTTACTTGGAAGAGTTTCCACAGTTAATACATCTTCAATTATGTTTGTTTGTTTTTGAATTTCATGCAATGCTACACGAGGGCTATCTGCACTAGCTATCCCTAATTTAGAAGTGTAAAACCAGAAGGAAGTCAGCTAGCTATCCCTAATTTAACAGTGTAAAACTAGACGGAAGTCAGCTAGCTATCCCTAATTTAACAGTAAAACTAGGAAGTCAGCTAGCTATCCCTAATTTAACAGTGTAAAACTAGACGGAAGTCAGCTAGCTATCCCTAATTTAACAGTGTAAGACTAGAGGGAAGTCAGCTAGCTATCCCTAATTTAACAGTGTAAAACTGGAGGGAATTATGTACTTTAAATACTACACATTCACACTAAGACACAACTAGCTATCATCTGATCTTAACATTAGTAACAGAAGGTGTATTTAATGGCCTAAATATAAGCATTGGGTGTAAAACATTATTATAACAAAGGCTTAGTTGAAACACTACTCCATTGAAACCCTTGGTAACTTCTATCTTACATTTGTCTATACCTCAATGTTAATAAACAACTTAAAAAAATATAAATAAAATGCTATTTAACTTATCGTGGTGCAATAAGTGAGCCTAGGGTATTATTTGTTTTATAATTAAGCTTAAAAATGTACTGTGCAATAACTTACTCTAGGCTCAATAAAAACAAAATATCAATTCTAAATCTAAATAATTTCTGAATTAAATTGTTTTGTTCTATCACCAAAGTTAACAAGAATAAAAAACAAACCAATATGTATATTAAACATTCACAACATAAATACCATAGTTGACCTAACAATATCAATTGGGAATTTTGTTACAAAACAATGATATAAATTGTAGACCATTACTATTAAAACAAAGAAGCATGACAAACTGTTTATTATATATATCAACACCACAGGGACATTTAGAGTGTTCCTTCTACTATCCACACATTATTCTCTTTAACACTGTAAATACCTGACAGCCATAAAGCTTCTTATTTCCAAAGAATGCAACATGTTGATCTTCAATGTTTTCAGTTTACTAAAATGTTTAGTTAAAATAAAGTTAAGTTATTTGAATTTTTAAGTCTATCTCATGCTACTTTTATCATTTTTATAAAGTACTTCATAACTTGTTCTTAATGTTTCATGAAAAATTTAAAATCTTCCCAGTAACAGTAAGCAGAGTCAATCTTTATGCATGTACTCAAAAGGTGATTTACAAAACTATAACTTTTATCTCTGTATTTCTATAGACTGGTGGAACTTTTAAGCAAATAGGTCTATTCAGATACTAATAACTATTTTGAATCTATTCAATGTTACACAGCATGGCTTTCAAATGCATTACTAAACTTTTGGAAAAGAAATAGCAATAACTAACATACTGAGCAAGACTTTAAACTGAACAAAATACACGATTCATTTCAAGCAGGCCAAACTAGCCTAACAATCCTTTGACTGTTCATGTACATGTGAAACTGAATGAGTGTTTAAATCTTTATCAGTACTACATATAACCCAATAAAGGTGACAAAATATTTTAACTAGATTGACTATTCCTTTTCTAGGATAATAAAGACCAATGATTAGTAGGGCACATTACAAGTACAGATGTTGATGTCATTTATGTCAATAATAACAGAATACATTCCTGTCATGTTTAGATGTACATAAAAAATGTGTGCATCACATGAAAGATGGCAATGACAACAGTTAAAAAGATGTTTAAACAGTTTTCACATAATAGAAAAATAAAAAGGAACGGGTATTACAGAAAATGATAATGTAAATAAATATACAGGAAACAATACTAATATATGGGAAATAGAAAAATGAATAAAAATACAGGTGATATTAATATATAGGAAACAATACTAATATACGGGAAATAGAAAAATGAATAAAAATACAGGTGATATTAATATATAGGAAACAATACTAATATATGGGAAATAGAAAAATGAATAAAAATACAGGTGATATTAATATATAGAAAACAATACTAATATATGGGAAATAGAAAAATGAATAAAAATATAGGTGATATTAATATATAGGAAACAATACTAATATATGGGAAATAGAAAAATGAATAAAAATAGAGGTGATATTAATATATAGGAAACAATACTAATATATGGGAAATAGAAAAATGAATAAAAATATAGGTGATATTAATATATAGAAAACAATACTAATATATGGGAAATAGAAAAATGAATAAAAATATAGGTGATATTAATATATAGGAAACAATACTAATATATGGGAAATAGAAAAATGAATAAAAATACAGGTGATATTAATATATAGGAAACAATACTAATATATGGGAAATAGAAAAATGAATAAAAATACAGGTGATATTAATATATAGAAAACAATACTAATATATGGGAAATAGAAAAATGAATAAAAATATAGGTGATATTAATATATAGGAAACAATACTAATATATGGGAAATAGAAAAATGAATAAAAATACAGGTGATATTAATATATAGAAAACAATACTAATATATGGGAAATAGAAAAATGAATAAAAATATAGGTGATATTAATATATAGGAAACAATACTAATATATGGGAAACAGAAAAATGAATAAAAATACAGGTGATATTAATATATAGAAAACAATACTAATATATGGGAAATAGAAAAATGAATAAAAATATAGGTGATATTAATATATAGGAAACAATACTAATATACGGGAAATAGAAAAATGAATAAAAATACAGGTGATATTAATATATAGAAAACAATACTAATATATGGGAAATAGAAAAATGAATAAAAATACAGGTGATATTAATATATAGGAAACAATACTAATATATGGGAAATAGAAAAGTGGATAAAAATATCGGTGATATTAATATGTAGGAACCAATACTAATATACCGGAAATAGAAAAATGAATAAAAATATAGGTGATATTAATATGTAGGAAACAATACTAATATACGGGAAATAGAAAAATGAATAAAAATATAGGTGATATTAATATGTAGGAAACAATACTAATATACGGGAAATAGAAAAATGAATAAAAATATAGGTGATATTAATATGTAGGAAACAATACTAATATACCGGAAATAGAAAAATGAATAAAAAATACAGGTGATATTAATATATAGGAAACAATACTAATATATGGGAAATAGAAAAATGAATAAAAATATAGGTGATATTAATATATAGGAAACAATACTAATATATGGGAAATAGAAAAATGGATAAAAATATCGGTGATATTAATATGTAGGAAACAATACTAATATACCGGAAATAGAAAAATGAATAAAAATATAGGTGATATTAATATGTAGGAAACAATACTAATATACGGGAAATAGAAAAATGAATAAAAATATAGGTGATATTAATATGTAGGAAACAATACTAATATACGGGAAATAGAAAAATGAATAAAAATACAGGTGATATTAATATGTAGGAAACAATACTAATATCGGAAAATAGAAAAATGAATAAAAATACAGGTGATATTAATATATAGGAAACAATACTAATATATGGGAAATAGAAAAATGAATAAAAATATAGGTGATATTAATATATAGGAAACAATACTAATATAAGGGAAATAGAAAAATGAATTAAAATATAGGTGATATTAATATGTAGGAAACAATACTAATATACCGGAAATAGAAAAATGAATAAAAATATAGGTGATATTAATATGTAGGAAACAATACTAATATACGGGAAATAGAAAAATGAATAAAAATACAGGTGATATTAATATATAGGAAACAATACTAATATATGGGAAATAGAAAAATGAATTAAAATATAGGTGATATTAATATGCAGGAAACAATACTAATATACGGAAATAGAAAAATGAATAAAAATATAGGTGATATTAATATGTAGGAAACAATACTAATATACGGGAAATAGAAAAATGAATAAAAATACAGGTGATATTAATATATAGGAAACAATACTAATATATGGGAAATAGAAAAATGAATAAAAATATAGGTGATATTAATATATAGGAAACAATACTAATATATGGGAAATAGAAAAATGAATAAAAATACAGGTGATATTAATATATAGAAAACAATACTAATATATGGGAAATAGAAAAATGAATTAAAATATAGGTGATATTAATATGTAGGAAACAATACTAATATACCAAAAATAGAAAAATGAATAAAAATATAGGTGATATTAACATATAGGAAACAATACTAATATATGGGAAATAGAAAAATGAATTAAAATATAAATGATATTGATAAAATAATAAAAAAAATACAAAGTTGTTTTGAAATTTTTTTAAGAGATGCACAAAGGTCATTAATTCTAGGACTAAGAATGATGTCATACTGTTATAGAATTTAACAATGCTATCCAATAAACATCCTTAATTTCTTTCTAAAAGTGGAAAAGTTTCACAAATGACAATGAACAGTTGTGTTGAAACTTGAGAAAATTAAATAACCTTAAACAATATCAAACCTAATGAAGGGCAGTTGCTTGAAACACTAGTTAAATAATGTAACTGTTTTTGTCCTTTTTTTAACTTTAGGTATTTATAAAAACAATATTTCTTTTGTGAAGTAAGAGAGGATTCCATGTACTGTAGACCAGCACAGTGCTTCCTTATACCTAGAAAAACATGAGACCTGTACAAGTAAAACTTTATACAACCTTCTCTAACAATGGCTAGTGACCAATAAAAGCCAGCCTATTAACCTGAGACACACATCCTCTAATACAAAGAAAAAGCAATATGCAACAAAATTCACATAATACAAACTGGAAACTCCCTTGAGTTAAAAAAAGAGAAAACAGACCTCCATGATGGTCACTGAATATTTAAACTACTGTATATATATATATATATATATATATATCAACCAGTCTCTGTATGAAGAAGACTAATGATTGATTTTCAGCCACGACTACGAAATAAATAGTTCTTTGAGATTTCCAAGAATATGGAAGCAGATTATTTGTCAAAACACAGGATAAAAAGTAATGAATAACTGGTATCTAGTCATTAATAAAAAGTTCTCAATTAACAATCAGGCTGAAGTGACCATACAGGTTACTAACCATGACAGTTCATGAGCATCAGAACTATGGGATGGACAAGACAAATACAAAAACTTGTTCACCATTTACCATTCAGATAACTAGACTAGACTGATGTTTCAGGCAAGACTAAGAAAAGAGGATTCTAAAGTATTCTAGAGATGTTTCTCAAGCAAATTAGAATGACCAAATACAAAGTTCACCAAAATAATTATAGCAGAAGTAAACAATCTGATTAACAATTACTTTGAAATTCTTTTAAAGCCTGTAGAAAAGTCCAGTGATTTAGTCAACAGAAAAAATAATAAAAAAAAGAGAATAAAAGCAAATAACTTCATGTAGAAATCACAATTCCAAGAATTACGTGACAAAATAAGTCACTCTCATTTACAGCTGTGACAAGACATGTAACTGGATTACTCGAAGTTCAAGAGAGCGAAGTCAACAAAAAATGTATCAATTACAAACATGTGTGACATTTATAATCACAAGTACAAATGCCATAAATACATTGACGGATGTCACTGACAATGAATGTGAATCTCGTGTATATATTTGGTTCCCAGATATATAAAAAGTGTTCTTGACTGAAGCTAACGGGCAAAAAATTCCAGATTAAAATTCACACAGAAGCATTTAAATGACATGGTCTTAAGTACTCACATCAGAAACTCAATGATGAGTAGTGTTGATAAACAAAATAACACTGAAAGTCATATCTGTTTATCTGATCAGAACAATAGCATTTTAAAATTAATTTATATGCAAATTACTGAATTATGTGCAAAATTTAACTAAACATCTTTACAATCCATGCATGTGAATGAAATTAACATTATAGTATATAATTTAATGTTTATGTTATCCAAGTTTTAATTCTTTGTAACAACAGAAACATTTAAAATAAATATTTTGCTCACATAGTTTGCTTGTCACATGATCCAAGTTATATAAAAAAAATCTCCAATTTAACAGAATCTCAATTCTCAATTGACAACAAATCTCAATTTAACATAAGCTCACAATGCATACAACTGTCTAGATGCCAATGTATTTTCACATGTCCTTTTGAGACATACGACATATGCAGTCTTAGAACTGAATCCACTGCAAAAGAGAAATAGATTTTACAGCCTTTTATGGGTGCTATGCCAATCTTCTATACTTTGGAAACAAATTTATGACGTACAAGTAATTAGTTAATACAAGTGTACAAAGATGTTATAAAGAGCTCAGTTTACACTCCACTCCACCAACAGTTAATATGAAATTGGTGTACAGTTTTTGTACTGATGTCGAAGTAACAGCCTGCAGTACTATTGTCTACAGCACTTACAGTGTTTTGTTACATCAAAATGCTATAGTTAGAGACAGTTGAATTGTACTTAAATCTAATTTTTATATTTTAGTTGACTGTGTATAATTTATGTTATAAAAATCCTATTTGAGTGTTTTAATTGTTTTTATAAGCTTAACTTGTTACACAGATTGTGAAAGCTTTATAAACAAGATAGTATCTATCACAGCCATCCTGTTTTGGCAACACACCTATGTGGGGAATTTCTCAAAATAACTTCTTCATAAAAGGCCTATTGGTATCAGTTAACATATCAGAATAAATAGTGACAATGAATTTTAAAGGAGAGTTAAAAATAAACTATAAATGAAAAGATAAAGACATTAAATTATGAATATGTGAAAAAGATGACTATACTAATAAATTTCTATAAAGATGTAAAGGTATGTACACATTTTGTTAATTTTAAAACATTTCCCTGCACTCTCTGTTGATGATGACAAATAGAGTTAGTAATGGTTGCATAAAAGAGAAAAAAAGTACAAACATTTACCTTAAAAAACAACAATTGATGTTCATTTATGAGGTTCTAGAGGTTATGCAAATGAAATGTAGAAAACAGTAAGGTTAAAACGTATTTTTTTATACTTTATGTAAAAATTACTTTGCATGTGAACTACTCACAGTCCAAGTGTAAATAACTACATTAAATAATGAATTTTTATCAGAAAAATCCAAAAAATATTTACAAAATAAAACTTTTGCTGAAACTACTTACTTTAATGAAAGTTTGTTATCAAGTTTTAAGGAAATAATTTCATTAACTAGTTTCATTTTGAAAGGCATTTCATGAGAGTTGCATACTTTTCTTCCTATGAGCATATATCATTCTTCAAGGTTTAATGTCTTCCATAATGTAACTGTTAATTACATATCTATATACATAATATATGTCTATGTTACATACATATACAATATTAATGACTATTCTACAGCAACCACATAAAATGTATTTAGTCCAAAAGCAATGTTTACATTACTTGTAATATCTTTTAATATGAACTTAAATAGTAGAGTTTTGTAAAGGTTTACTAACCTGCCTAAGATCAGCAAAGCACATCTGGAGTGCACCTTCTTCAAACCCTCTAACAGGTTCTGAATTAGCAAACACTATTGAAGACAAAAAAGAACTCAGTTTAGTTTATATCCATTAATGAATAATTATTATCTGAATTTGTTTTAAAGGCCTTATCATAAAATATTTGGATTGCCAACACAATTCAGTTTTATTGAAGCATAAAATGATGTTTCATTTTTGTCTTTGATCTGCTTAAACATAGTCTAGAAAGCCAACATCCAAATGCAGTGGAGATTGTGTGAAAAGTGTATCAAAATGTGTGGAATAAGATTGACCTCATCAACGTTTGTAGAAACTTACTACAATGAAAGAAGTATTTTCATAATAATACATTATTATGGCCATCAAAACTGAACATGATTTACAATGAAATAGTTCCAAGGGCAGCAGGAAGCCTGAAAGTTGTTCTTAAAAGATAAATGAACCCTTAAACAAATAATACTGTGTAAGACTGTTAAGTATTCTGATTATTTACACAACTGAAAAATAAATAAGAACAAAACTACAATAAGAATTTCATTAATTAATCAACAACAAAAATAAATCTCTTCACAGAGAACTAAATCTCATTAAAAAAAATACAATTCCTCATTGACCTAAAACTTTAAGAAGTTAATTATTCTTGGGTATCTTTGAAATTAGATTTTGATAAAAATGGTTTTATGTTTCAGATGTGGTTTAAATAAACAGTTTCAATTTTAAGGTAATAACATTAAAGTGTGATGGTCTATAAGGTACAAATTTTCCAAACTCTTAAAATTTCTTGATTTGCATATACTGTGTTAACCTTATTTCCCCAGATGTTAAAAGCTTTAAAAAATAACAACAAAAGCACTTTCAATTTTGTCCATAAATCATCCATAAAAAGATCATAGCATAATGTGTTTGCTAAATGCAAAATTTCCACCTTCAGTCATTGTCTAATTCAACAATAATTGCAACCTTTGTTGCAATATATGGAAAATAGTCAAGTAAGGAAACTGTTATTGTATTAATGTCCATCTTTATACTGTGCTGTTTGTGTCCCAGGAACCACAGTACTTACATTATACATACATTGTACCTCACTACTATAACAACTGAATAACACAAGCAAAACCAGGTTAATATATGTGATTCATCCTCACTGTCAAGCTGAATTCAGAGAAAGTACACCTTACTTAAAGAGATGGGACTAAATATTTGTCCACAGAAAACCATCCTTTCCTTTTCACTACTGGCTTACATTATGCACTATATCTTATTAGTATGATAAAGCTGACTTAAAACTGTAAAATGTTCAAAGTTGCATCACCTACTTCAATCTTTTTTTATCTACTTTTGTACTAAACTCAGACTCTTTAATCTTTTGGGATCTTCTAGAAATTTTTCCCTCTGTCCAGGATGTTTTTTTGGCCTCTAAATTAACAAGTTAGGACTGAGAGATGCCTTGGGTCTCTTTACAACTGGATGATATATCCATATCAAGGCTTACAATATAAAATTGGATATAAGGCACCTTGTTAATTTGGAGGCCAAGAAAACATACTAGAGAGAAGGAAAAATTTCTAGATGATCCCAATTTTCTTGAAAATATAGGTGATTTTCAACAAAATAAGATATTAAGCAGGGCAACAGTGAAAGTTATGATTCCTATACAGAAAATGTATTTCCTATAACTAGTCTCATTTAGTGCTGCCTCTATGTGAAAAAAAAGAAAGAAAAACATGCCACAAGCCTTTTTTTCCTCCCTTCCTTTGGAAATGACTCATTTTAATGTCCCTCATGCAAATTATCGTGGTTAATCCTCCACAAAGGAAAGTGCTATACACTCATTATACGTGCGACTTCCTCTATTTGGTTCTATCAAATTACTGTTTTGAGTTTTAGTGGAGAATTGAATCACTCATTTTGAGTGGAGAGGAAGTACATTTTATGTATAGAAAAACTAACTTCTAATATGGTACATTAGCTGTACTTATATAATCAGATACAATCACACACTGAATTGGTGCAAGGGAAGAAAAGAAGCACCCTTTGAAAGAATACAAAGGACACACCTTATGTCTAAAGAATTAGATATGTAGATATGATGTGGGAGACTACACTACTTCTAAATCAGCCATACTCTTCACCAATCTGGGAAATGTGTTGTATATTCTGGTAGACAAAAACTGAGAAGTAAATCCAATTAGTATTGGGGAAAAATGGAAGTGTCCCCAGACACAAAGTGGCTAGGACATGATGGACTGTACTTGACAACTACATCCAAAATCTGTGCTGCTGGAAACTGACACAGATAGAGAGGGTGGGTGTAGAATGAGGATCATACCATCTTCACCTGAAATTAATGAGACCAGAAGGGATATCAAACCCCTGACTCCTGAAGAGAGAGTATGTTAAGAATAGAAAATGGTATATCAACTTAGAAAACCTGATGACCTGGATTGAGAGTAGAGAATGAAAAATGAGTCATCTTAGAAGTAACAAAGGAGAGGCTGTTCCTCATAAACCTCAGGACTTTCGTACAGAGTATCTGAAAGTAAATGTATGGTAGATAAATACCACAAAAGTAAGGATAAGACAGAGGCATGGGTTAAAAGCACTGGAAGTCAGGGGGTACTCCCATATTGGCAAAATAGATTCAAACACCTGTGAGTCTTAAAACAGATAGGCTACTTGATGGTTCGTCAAACAAACTATCCACAGCACATAGGAAGCAAGACATGCTGGAACTCTCAACCAATTATGAAGTAAATTACTTTGTATGAACACTAATATCCAAAGAAAGTGGGAAAACTAAATATGGTAAGGAAGAACTGAGAACTATCATACAACAAAAAAGGATGAGGATTGTAGGAATTCATAAAAAGGGATAAAACATCACATACCTGAGAAATCATACCTAAATACGCAATATTAGACCGAGCTGACTCTGCAGGAGGTGTACAGGGAAACATGAGAAAATCCTGTGGTGGAAAAAGGCTATAAAAATCTTTCTCGAAATGAACAGGTTCAGATTGTTCATGAGATGAATAACTTCAAGAGAAAGTGGCTGACTCACACAACGACCAGTGTCTCACTGAATAATTGCAGATAATTCCATTAACAGAGTTGCTTGCACCTCCAGCCATAGTTACAAAACCGGCACTCTGGGCTATATCTACCTCATGTGCTTCGTGAGCACTCACGAATTTTTCAAAAACAAACATGTACAATATTATATCAACTATACTTTGTCCTATCCATTGCCGACGACCAAACACAATAAGAACAATATTTATATGAGCAGCTTGTCACAGCAACGAATCTTACGGTGAAGACGTTTTCTAAACTGATAGAGTTTAATCACAATTCATTGTACTTGTGAGAAGACATTGATATTAGGCCTATGATGTTATTAACTATACGATTTTTATATTCAGCCCCCTAGGTATCTCCATGGGAGAAAATAAATAAATTTCTTTTTCTTGTTATTCTGTTCCAACCAGAATGTAAACAGTTTGTTTATGATGCTTTTATTTTTTAATATTTTAACTCAAATTGGGGAAACTTAAGGGAAGAATAAAAAATTTTTAAACTCCGTTTATGTAATTTACCTGCCAGGCGAGTTGTTTGAACTATTTTCACAACAATAATTGTGATTATTTAGCAAGTATTATTGTGAAACAACAATGTCTTATTTTGTAATAAAATAACGTAAACATTAGATGTTTTTCTCACATATATCAATTTCTATATTTTAAATTCAAATCAAAGCTCTTTAAAAAATGGAACTGTGGTTTCTGTTGCCTCATCATAAATTTCACACCTTTTAGTTTCTGTAATTTGTCAGCTTTTAGCGTTTAATCCGTAACTCCGTAACTTTTATCAGCTTTTAGTGTTTAATACGGAACTCCGTAACTTTTATATCATATTGTTTGTTCTTACGTGCTTACAATATTTATAATATTAACAATGAAACAGTATCCTAGCAACACAGATAATTGGAAGACATTTTGTAAAAAGTTAAAGCTACTACTGCAAGCAGATTTTAAGATATAGAGATGGTGAAGTTTTTTTTCAAAACATTGATTTTTATGGCATTCTATGCTGTTATAATAGCAATGCCTGCACACATCAAACTTAAACATGAAAATATTGTACTTGGCGCCCCACAGGTGATTCCGTGTGTCCCTGATAGCATTGGAATCAATAGATATACTTTTGATCTTTTCCAGTATTATTGGTTTGGCCCCTACGGTGGAATAGCAACAGACGATAATAAAATTCGGGTAAACAAAGCCACGGGAGATTTGATGATTTATAAATTTGATTTTTCTGATACCGGTGTGTATAAGTGCGTTATTGAATACTCAAAAAACTGGGAGATAAAAGCACAAAAACCAATTTTCATCACTCATTTCTTGGAAGGTAAATGCTTATAAGAATCGATTTTGGTAGTGTTTAGAAGTAAAAAAAAACTTTAAATTATGGATCGGATTCCATCCATTTTTACTACAATTTATGTAAAGTGTTATAAGTTCGACATATATTTAATGATTGTACATTAATTTTCCAAAATCCATGAAATCACCTTTCCAGCTACCAACATACAGCTCACCGCCATTGTTTCCGCGTTAAGCCTGCAGTGTTAAAATGTTGAAAATCAAACTTGTCTGCAGATATAAATTTATCATTACGAAATAATTTTTGATTTATCATTATTATATACAATAACTAAATACATACATAGATATGAATAAATTTAATCAATAGCATTACACAATTAATGAAATTAGACATTCCGTGAAGTCAGAAAACGAGATAACCTTATGTTAGAAATTAGAAAGGTTTTGTTGTTTTCTTTACAAGTCATAGAACAAATAATTTTAAAAAATCAAAATTGTTGAATGATTTCTTTAATCGTCTGTGAAAATATTGAAATTACAAAATGCTACAGTGTTATAGCAGAAAAATGTTTCTTTTGTTACAAACACACAGTAAGTTCTGGTATTCAGAAACATTGTTTAGCCACTTTTCACATCCAAGCGATGAAACGATGCATTCTTATCATTTGAAATAAGAAAGTTTGAAGAGCTTATTTGATTAACTGTATCTGTTACTGAGCATATCTTTAATTCTGATCTGGGTGTAAGACTAGAGGGAAGGCAGCTAGTCATCACCACCCACCGCCAACTCTTGGGCTACTCTTTTACCAACGAATAGTGGGATTGACCGTCACGTTATAATGCCCCCACGGCTGAAAGGGCGAACATGTTTGGTGTGATGGGGATTCGAACCTGCGACCCTCAGATTACACGTCGAATGCCTCAACACATCTGGCCATTCCGGGCCTTTAATTACCAAAATTTGCGTTTTTCATATAGCAAAGCTACAACGGGATATCCAATGTACCAACCGAGGGGAAATCGAACCCTTAACTTTACCATTGTAAATCCTTATTTATTATTAATTATGAAAATACATTGAGTTGAAACCTCCTTTGACCTACGATACAATAGATAAAGAACAAGGTAAGCTATATTTGTTAGATTTTGTTTATACCTTACAGGATTTCCAATGTATGAGCTTTCACGAAGAAAAGTAGTTAATAATTTGTTATAGAGTTAAAATGTATTTTATTTTACTTTTTATGAAGCATCATTATTGTCGTGTTTGTATTCTTTTTGCGCTTTAGTTCATATCGATATTGATTAATTTCGCAGCGCCATCTCGATGTTAAACTGTTTCCAAACAAATATTAAAATATTCGAATTTTAAATACAAAGGCATCCATAGATTAAGGACATCTGGTGACGCCCAGTAATAGGACCGAACACTAATATCTCTAAAAGTCTGGTATTAATGCTCATGGTGAGCAGACACAGATTGTCCGTTTTGAAGTTTTCTGATAAAAAAAAAACCAACAAAAACAACGTAGAGTAAAATTCTCGATAATTGCAGCAACTAAATTAAAATATACATCACGCAATTTATCATTCTTAAAAGTATAGTTGTTGGTACCAACGTTTTTTATTTCAATTTCTTTTTTAGTTTGATTATTTTTGAAATTCTCAAATTTCTAATAACGCTTGTTAGTAATTGTTTACATATTGTTCTGTTTAGTACTAGAGACATATCGTACTTTCTACAGAGTTTTCCCCCGAAGTAAAGTTGTAAATATTTCGACATGCACAAGATAAACATTCCCTTCCCTTTTTACTTATTATAAATCAATTTATAGAGTCAATTAGTTTGCTCAAAATTTGGATATTTCAATAAAAGTGTTGTTCGAAAACGTATTTGAATTGATATCCACTAAATTTATATAGCCTAGTTATCGGTAGTTTCATTGTATTAATTTTCAAGAGTTAATTTCTATATAATGATAACTAACATCAACCTATCCTGATTCTTGTTATTTTTAGAAAGAAACAAAGGCGAATGTTTTCACCAATAGGAAGGACACCCAAAATACCAATGCCTCAAGTGAAATAACAAACATTATCACAAGTCTTGAAGGATCACATGCCAAATATTTTATAACAACACAGCCTCATAAATATAAACCAATTATCTCATATATATCAGAAACTCCGTTAACTGAAAGGAAGAAGGTACCTTCACCTTGTAGACGTCACAACAAATTTACGAAATACAAATCAATGAGACCTCTTTACTTCAAAGAACTGCGAGATTTGTTTAACGAAAGGAAATCGTCAGAGTCAGAGGGTTCTGAGGACTAGAGTCGACAGACAAATTGAGAAACGTAAGCTCCTGAAACATTGTTAGATCCACAAGAATTTTTTGACTAGTGTTTAACCGAATTAGAAAGCCAGATGCAAGACAACAACAGAATAACTTCTATGATCGGACGATTTTCTTCACTAATAAGAGACAATGACTCTCGATTTATGTTTACTTGTCCCGGACTTTCACAAACTTCACATCGATAAAAAAATTAAAATAAAATGTATGTAAATAGAAAATAAAAAGTTATAGAGTACTTAAAAATTGCCTGTTTTATCGCTTTAAAAATCCAGGTTTGTTTCAAAGAAAATGATTATTTATTACAGAAGCTTCGTAAATTATAACTTCACTGTAGACACACAAGTTGGGGAAAGAATGATTTCAAATTAGTAATTAATATTTTTTGGGAAATACAAAATCTTTAGTTTAAGAGTTATTATTCGATTTATTTGGTGAGTTAATATTTAATGATTTAAAAAAATAATAGTGATTAATTAAGTTCAGATGTATGACGTGGCAAACAAACAAACTTACCACGTTGTACAAACAAACTTACCACGTTATACAAACAATCTTACCACGTTGATAGCCCTCGAGTAACTTTGTGCTAGCCGTCCCTAATTTAGTAGTGTAAGACGAGAGGGAAGGCAGCTAGTCATCACCACCCACCGCCAACTCTTGGGCTACTCTTTTACCAATGAATAGTGAGATTGATCGTAATTTATAACGCCCCCACGGCTGAAAGGGCGAGAATATTTGGCGCGACGGGGATGCGAACCCGCGACCCTCGGATTACGAATTTTCTCAGAAAATTAGTCAATGAGAAAAAACGTGAAGTTAGCTGGTGTGAGAATAATTAGCCATATCTGGCGATATGATAAAGTTAGTTTCAAAGTTTAATAAATATAATAATTTGTATTGTAAAAGAAGGATCTATATTAATTGAACCATTCTCTGTGGATTTTGATGAGAAGTAGACAATTTTTTAAAGTTATGATACAACTCTTGTAACCCATGGGGTACTTACTGAGTAAATAATTTACTAATAGTACTGTGAGTAAAAGTAAGTACTGTGTGAAAAATAGTTTATATTGTCAATTATAGTCTTAAGTAATTGAATCAGCCCAAGTGGATATTTGAAAATAAAAATTAATTATTTAGAGTTTTGGATATAACTGTGATATTTCATGGTGTAAATAATTTTTGTACATATGTTTGTCTTATTTTGAAGAGATTATTATTTAAAACAAAACCTGGTAGTTGACTGGAAACAGAAGTCTACAAAAGGTTACATGGGGTTAACAGACAAATGGGTAAAGAAATATTATTTATAAAATATGTAACGTTGCGAAGGAATCGAAGTCCATTACTAACAAGCAACAGAAGAAATCTCAGTATAAACTTGCTATAGCAACCTCTATAGATGATGTTGTTAACAAACTAGAAAGTTTAACTGTCAGCATAGAAGCTGCTGCCAATAAAAAAAAGAGAATCAATAAAAGGTGCCAGATTTATTATTAGAAGGAAGTTCCATTTCCATGGTTAATCAGTACACGAGTAACAATCAACTAAAGTTAACAAATGAATCAACAGTGCCAATAGTGATTGGAGCGTGTTACAGATATTCAGAAGTACCAGCAAATCACAACATGCCAGTGAGTGAAGAATATGTTGGGGACAAAAGAGTGAATTGCCTACAAGAAATTGTTTGCAGTTGTGAGAACCAGTCTACTATATTATGACCAAATGAGAGGCAAACTGCACATGTGAGTGTGTGTGTGTACTTATTGATGAGACAATGAGAAAGTGTCCCATAAGAAAATAAAGATAAATGCATTATATTATGTGGGAGACCTGGAGACAACAGTATAAAACATCCATATTTGACCAAATTGTTTAAAACATACTAGCTAGTAGAAACTCAGATACCAGACCGAAAGAAGATTGATGAACCATTGGTGGTCACCACTAGTGGTCAAGTAAAGAAGAGCAAACAAGACACCAAGACCTCACAAGTGTGAAAAAAATGACATCCCGAATGTAGGTTTGTAGGAACTGAAAAAATTCATAAAAGAAAGTCCCTTCATTGCAGAAACTTTGGGACAATACCTGGGAGAAAATTTAACAGAAGACAAACGAGATGGTACCAACAGAATAGAGAAACAAAAGGGAGTGCTATATCAGACCTACCAAAGACTATATGTATGAAAAACATATAAATATATAAACGAAGAAGCATAGGCAAGTCACAAACCCAAGAAAATAAGAGCTAAAAAAATCACGAAGATCTTACTAAGGTCAAAAGGTGATATCACGAATGTAGGTTTGCAGAAATTGAAGGAAGCCTAAAACAAACACTTTTCACTGCACAATCTTCGTGACAATATATGGGGAAAAATCGAGCAGAAGACAAAGGGATAAAGCACTTACAGAGCAGAGTGTTAGAAGGAATTGCTGTACTAAATCAAACCGAGAAATTATGCTGGGAAAGTGTAGCAAATCATAACAACAGAATACAGGACTCAACTGATGGAACAAATTCACGAGTTGACTGTGCAAGGACACCTAAGAGCAAAGAAGATAGCAGATAGATCCACTAGTTATGTCCATTGCCCAGGAATCATCTGAGCAGATCTTGCCGGCCATGTACTATCTGCCAAAGGACAATACCAAGAGGGAGGGTGGTTGAGGTTTTACTGGGGGAGATTTATTGATTAAAGATTGATTAATAATGTGATTAATATATGGTGAAGTGCAAATTCTCAATTAATATCTAAGTAATACTTTATTTTATTAAATATTAATAAATTAATTAGGTGATTGATATGTATGTGATATGCAAAATTAAATTAATTAATATACAACTTGGAGTAATGACCAAATTTAATATCAATATTTTTTTTCAAATACTTAATATGAAAACCCATGTTTTTCCAAAAACGAAGATGTTATCAGGCAGCATAATATGATCATGTCACTAATGTCAGAGGGCGAGCTGCTAGAAGTGATGCCATCACCACAAGACGAAGTGTCAACATTGATCTTTTCATGTTATAACACTAGATTTATAGTTTTCGCTTTAGAGTCACTTTAAAAGTATCTTATGATTGAAAACAACAACACACTATGATTTTAGTAAATGTAGTTTTACTCCATTGTAAAATAAGACTTCATATAAAAAGCATATTTTACATTTTTAGATACGTTATTTTTTTTTTACTTATGTAAAACTCCACTATATTTTATGCAGGTATGTGTTAATATGTGTTACTTAAACAATGACTCAATGGCTTTCACTTCTATATTTCTGTGGACTTATAATGCTAGAAAATAAGTTTGGGTAAGCGTGATGGGCAGCCACAGATAGCCCATTGTGTATTTGTGTAGCTAACTTTAAACAAAAATAAACAAACAGTTCTACATTTAATTTGCATGGCATAGTTTTGCATTTATAATGTTTCATAGGTATAGCACTTATCGATAACAAATTAGTTTACGTTTCTGTAATTAATATATTGTATAACATATATTTGTAATAAACACAAAAATAAATCCGAACAAAAATCAAAGACGCTGCACCAATTAAAAGGATCCCCAGGACACAGGCTATAATGTGATATACAGTGGAGCCCCTTACTAACGACTTCAAAAATACCTCGACAAATAAGTCGTTAATGAGTGGGAGTCGTTAGTGAGGGGTGGATACCCAATTCGTTACCAAGATTTAAATTATGTACGTTTTTATAATAGGCAAAGTGTTCAAATACTGACTGAATATACGATCGTAAACTAAAGAAATCACTAAAGTTCATGCAGACTTAAAATACGATCATAAAAGACATTTTTATAAAGAAATAACTGTAGAAGAAATGCTACACACGCACAAAAATGATCAAATACAGACTTAAAATACGATAAGAAACTACATATTCTTAAAAAAATCACTAATTTTTGTTTGTTTTTTCTTCGAAAATTGTACAGTTTCAATGTCTTTGCTCACTGCTACCATGCAATCTACAATGTCCATTTTGCCGTGTTTGAGACCAAACTGTATTAAGTTTTTCTGCATATGACATTGCAGTGGCACAGTCAATTCGCTCGAAAGACTCTACAGTTGTGTCGTCACATTCTTCACCATCATCACTCTCGATTTCTTCAGGACACGCGATAATATTGTCAGAAACTGAATCATCACAAACTGGAGTTTCGTTGTCGAAGTTGACATATTCACCAAGAGTTACACCATTCAAGACAGGCCTGAAGTCGGGGTCAGATTGGTTTTCTGAAACATTGTCTTCACTTTCGTTTGACACTTCGCCTAAACAGAAGTTAAAGCCGCATTTCAAGAAACACTTTTCAATTGTGGAAGTCTTAGCTCAAAGCCAAGCGACGCGTAACCACACAATTGCGTTTAGAAGAGTGATTTTTTGCACAACTCGGAACCTGTAGCCGTCTGGTCGTTATCCATGTGAAACAAAAGTTGTCTCAAGAATGTTTTGCGATACAGCAGTTTGACGGTCTGTATAACTCCGGCGTCACAAGGCTGTAGCTTAGAAGTTGCATTAGGAGGAAGTAAAACGATTTTTACATTAGATAGAGGGATTGCAACATGAGCAGTGCAGTTGTCGATAAAAAGCAGAACATTGCGTTTCTGAAGTTTCATTTTTTTGCCCATTCGGTAAATATGGGAATTGTCATCCAGGCTTTTCGGTTGTGATAATAATCTACACCCAATGAATTCATATCAGAATTACGAAAGCAACGCGGCTAAGCACTATGACCAATAACAAATGGCCGAACTTTCTCTCCCGACATGCTACAGCAAAGCATTACTGTAACTCTTTCTTTCGAAACTTTTACACCGGATGTCGTTTCTCCCTTCATGACCATTGATTTCGTTGGAAGTGATCTGTATTGTATCCCAGTCTCATCAGCGTTAAATATGTCATTAGGGGAATAGCCTTCACAGATGGATGGGAGACGATTAGTCCAATCTTCAACTGCTTCTTGAGAAACTTCAGCACTTTCGCCACAGAGAATAGCTGCTTTGATATTATGCCTTTTTACGAATCTATCTAACCATCCATTGCTAGCAGAGAAGCCTTCATTGCCAAGCTGAGACGCCAATGTTAATGCTTTTTCTTGAATTAGTTTCCCGGTAGATTCCTGGATCTTGTATTCACAAACCACTGCCACACCTTCTCATCCAACTCGTCGTATAGACATCTTCTCTTGTTCTGCTTTTTTTCTGGATTTTAGCCTGTTTCCCACTTTTTCAAAATCGTTTCTTTCTCTTTAATGATTGTCTGAATTTGGGTTTTACCAACTCCAAGATCCGTGGCGATTTTTTGTGCAGTTCCCCTTTGTCGTGTCGTTTAATGACGGAGACTCTCTCTTCTAAGTTAAGCAAGTTTCTCTTCGACATTCTGGTGAAACATGAGTCTGTGTTATGAGGAATCTTCATATTATGCACACTAATCCTGTCTGTTAAATAATCCGATTTAGTGTTCCTAATTCATTATGTACTATAGAATAAGCGCACTGAGCGTATTGAGAATAAGATTAATTTACCAATGAAAATTAATCTTCTTTTCGATTCGACGCACTGGAAATATAATTATTGTTGAAGTAGATTACGTAATACTGTTTAACTACGGAATAATTAAACTCCTTTGTAATATGCCATAAATGAGAAGGCAGACCGCTATGTAACTTTACAGAATATGCCACATAATAATGTCACTTAGTCGTTAGTGAGAGGTAAAATAATAAAAATTCTTCATTTTGGTAGGTCGTTAGTCCCGTTTGAGGGGAAGTCGTCCACGAGGGGTCAATTTAATGCAAACAGGGTACCGTCAAAAATTTTCCGGTCGTATGACAGGGGAAGTCGTTAGTAAGGTGGTCGTTAGTGAGGGGCTCCACTGTATAAACAGTACTCTATATTTTGAATGTGAGTGATGACGTAGAACCTACATTGTGGTTGGAAACACTGAGTGTCAGTTTTAACCTCCACTCTCCAGTCTCACATGAAGAAATTCAAGAGCAATAAAATAATCAAAATCAGTTGAAATTAGGACAGCGAGATGTGGGTAACCCACATCTATATCACCCTTTACTACCAGCAAACAATTGTGGGCAAGTCACTGCTCTCCAAAGTAAAGAAGAAGAAATCAAAATAATAACATATCACCATATGGGGTAAGTAAGATAAACTTACCTCCTGAAATTGGCATTCCAGCCCCAAATATGAAGGTAAGGAACTAATTAGTAGCCTAGCAGACAAGTAATACCAGAGTGAAGGGACCCAACCAGTTATTCAAAATAACTAATATAACTCTCAACCACCATCCACTGTATTGTTTGTTTCTTTTGGATTTCGCACAAAGCTACTCGCGGGCTATCTGTGCTGGCCGTCCGTAATTTAGCAGTGCAAGACTAGAGGGAAGGTAGCTAGTCATCACCATCCACTGCCAACTGTTGGGCTACTCTTTTACCAACGAATAATGGGATTGACCGTAACATTATAACGCCCCCACGGCTGAGAGGGCGAGAATGTTTGGTGCGACCGGGATTCGAACCCCCGATCCTCGGATTACGAGTCGAACGCCTCAGCACACTTGCCATGCCGGGCTTCCATCTACTGTAACTATCAATTTTCATACTACAATGGAGCACCACCGCTAGTACAGCGGTAAGTCTGTGCATTTACAAGGTTAAAATCAGCGGTTTGTTTCCCCTCGGTGAGCTCAGCAAATAGCCTGATGTAATTTTGCTATAAGAAAAGCACACACTAAACAATCATTTGTAGGTGACAGTGTGTTCATCCGCATAAAAGTAGGTCGAAGTTGTTTAGATGAACTTATTAATAACTAAAAATACTCATGCTTGTTTGTTTGTTTTTTGAATTTCGCACAAAGCTATTCGAGGGCTATCTGCGCCAGTCGTCCCTGATTTAGCAGTATAAGACTAGAGGGAAGGCAGCTGGTCATCACCACCCACAGCCAACTCTTGTGCTACTCTTTTACCAACGAATGGTGGAATTGACCGTCGCATTATAACGTCTCCACGGCTGAAAGGTAGGGCTGTGACGATTCGGTTACTGTTACGGTTCGGTTACTGCTCCTAACCGGTTACGGATTTCCTAACCGATTAATCTAAGATTTTTTTCCGAGAAAAATAAACGAGGGAAAACAATACGATTGTCGACATGTAAATATTCCATTATTTGACCTTGACATCGGTATGTTTGCCTATCGAAATTTTACGAACTGCTTGCCTTTTTGTTTGGTTGAATTTTCGTTGTTGTTGATGTTGACCTTTAGAGTTTTTGTTAACGTTTGGTGCGGCCGTCACGCGCAAATTCCTGTTTTGATATCTGATTACTTGAACGGCTAATGAACGCACGATGTCATCTAGCTGAGAAAGTGGTCGGAGATCTATTATCTGGGATCATTTTGACTTGACAGATTTAGGTTTGAGTTAAAAAGATGGGCCCGTGGCTGGAAAACGACAAACGTCTTTAAAAGGCTGGCATACATCCGTATGCCGACAGTAAATAGCTACTTAGCCTCAGTATATCAGGAGTGCAAAGCAGAAGTTGTGGAAGAAATGTCAGGGAAAACAGTTGCTATAACAACTGACCTGTAGACCAACTTGAAGATGAAGCCGTTCATTACGCTTACTTGCCATTTTTTGACTGCGGAGTGGGAACTCAAAACCAAAGTTGTTGCTACTCGGACAATAGATGACCGCCATACAGGGGTGAACATAGCACAACATGTCACAGATATTGCTGCGGAGTTTGGGCTTGATGCTATCTCTGCCCTAGTCACGGACAATGCGTCCAACATAAAAGTCGCTGCGAAGGAGGCCAAATTAGAACATATGTTTTGTTTCTCACATAGCTTACAGCTGGCTATCACTGATGCTCTTAAGGAACCCAACATCGCCAAAGTTCTTGCTCCAGCCAGACGTTGTGTGAGCCACTTCGACCGGTCCACTGTAGCTACCCAAGCCTTGCATGACAACCAAACAAAAAAAAATCGGCGTTGAACCTCGTATACTCATACAAGAAGTTGCCACAAGGTGGAATTCCACATATCAGATGTTAAAGCGACTTCTTCACCTCCGTGTGTCTCTCGTGGCAGTGCTCTACGATGAAAGCATAACAAAAGCGAAAGATCGTGTCAGCTTGGTGTTTGACGATGCCATGTGGAGTGTGATGGAAGGAGCAGTAGAGGTCCTCAAGCCTCTTGCGCCGGCGACCGAGCTACTGACAAAGGAGAAAATTCCCACATCGAACAGCATTTACACTGTACTCAAGCATATACTGACCAGGGTACATGAAGGTTAGGGTTCTCAGGGACTTCAAAAAATGGATGGCAGGAATGCAGATGTGTTGACAACGCTGAAAGCAAGAATCGTGCAGGGAATGATGACTCGATTTCAGGTAGACAACTCCGGGGTTCCGATCACTGAACCAGGATTGTGGTCCCTCGCTGCAATATTGGACCCTCGCTACAAACGGCTGAGTTTCCTTCCCTATGCCCTGAGAGAGAGGGTAGAGGATTATCTGAAGGAACAACTACTCCGTGACAGCATATCAGAGCAAGACGCCACCCACGAAAAGGAAAGCCCAAACATTTCGCTCACACAAGAACCAGTGGAGCCGCACACGACAGGGAGCCTGTTCGACTGTATTCAAGGTGATATAACTCAATCACCATCCAATCGCCCCTATGCATCCATTGAGCTCGAATTGGAAGCATATCTATCTGATCCGATCTCCACCTCTGATCCACTAGGCTGGTGGAGGTTTCAAGAGAACAAATATCCGAGGTTAGTTGCATTAGCTGAGAAGATTTTCTGTATCCCGGCGACTGATATTTCATCCGAGAGGACATTCTCTGCTTCAGGACTAACAATGTCAAAACTCAGATGCAGTCTGGACCCAGAAAATCTGGATAAAATAACTTTTCTGCACAAGAACTTCACTTTCCCAGAAAGACCAGCTCGGCCTCTGGCTGCCGCCCTTGGTGGATCTACTACCGTGGAAGCTGACAATCTGAAAACAGCCCGGAGCTCTCATGACAATAATTTAAGTTCCAGTGATGAGCATAATTATTTTTTTGTTCTAAATGTTCATGGCAATTGATGACTTTATGCCAGACGACTGTTGCTGTTTTATTGTTTTATTTTTTTCAGGAACGTTTTCAATTAATATTCATAGGACTTGTTTGTGTATGCTTGGTTTGCAATAGCCAGTCAAATACTTCTGAAAAGAAGTACAAAAGATACTTCTGAACAACACACACGTCTGGTTGACTACTTTGGTGATGCTTATGAACAACACACACGTCTGGTTGACCACTTTGGTGATGCTTATGAACAACACACACGTCTGGTTAACTACTTTGGTGATGCTTATGAACAACACACACGTCTGGTTGACTACTTTGGTGACGCTTATGAACAACACACACGTCTGGTTGACTACTTTGGTGACGCTTATGAACAACACGTCGTCTGGTTGACTACTTTGGTGACGCTTATGAACAACACACGTCTGGTTGACTACTTTGGTGACGCTTATGAACAACACACACGTCTGGTTGACTACTTTGGTGACGCTTATGAACAACACACACGTCTGGTTGACTACTTTGGTGACGCTTATGAACAACACACACGTCTGGTTGACTACTTTGGTGACGCTTATGAACAACACACACGTCTGGTTGACTACTTTGGTGACGCTTATGAACAACACACACGTCTGGTTGACTACTTTGGTGATGCTTATGAACAACACACACGTCTGGTTGACTACTTTGGTGACGCTTATGAACAACACACACGTCTGGTTGACTACTTTGGTGACGCTTATGAACAACACACACGTCTGGTTGACTACTTTGGTGATGCTTATTTACAACATACATTCCTGATTCACCACTTACCGATACTTCTGAACAACATACCTGCCTGATTGACTACTTTAGTGATACTTTGAATAATATACATGCCAGATTCACTTCTTTAGTGATACTTCTGAACAACAAATCTGCCTTATTGACTACTTTCGTGATACTTCTGAATAACAAACCTGCCTTATTGACTACTTTCGTGATACTTCTGAACAACATACATGCCTCATTGACTACTTTCGTGATACTTCTGAACAACAAACCTGCCTCATTGACTACTTTTGTGATACTTCTGAACAACATACATGCCTCATTGATTACTTTTGTGATACTTCTGAACAACATACATGCCTCATTGATTACTTTTGTGATACTTCTGAACATACATGCCTCATTGATTACTTTTGTGATACTTCTGAACAACATACATGCCTCATTGATTACTTTTGTGATACTTCTGAACATACATGCCTCATTGATTACTTTTGTGATACTTCTGAACAACATACATGCCTTATTGACTACTTTTGTGATACTTCTGAACAACATACATGCCTTATTGACTACTTTCGTGATACTTCTGAACAACATACATGCCTTATTGACTACTTTCGTGATACTTCTCAACAAGAAACATGTCTGATTGACTACTCTAGTGATACTTCTGAACAACATACATCTCTGGTTGACTTGTGATACTTATCTGAACAAGATACATGTTTGATTAACTACTTTCGTGATACTTCTGAACAACATACCTGCCTGATTGACCACTTCAGTGATGCTTATGAACAATATACATGTCTCCTAGCCAATAATCATGACTCGGTTCCTGAATACATCATGTTGGAAACGCTACGGAAAAACACATTACATATGGATCGTTACAGGATCAATAATTATAGCTCTCATAGCAAGTAGTTTGGGTTTATTTTCTTAAGTGCTATTATACTTATGTTCCTTTTATAAATACTTCGCAAGTTCGGCAGAAATTAATCGCTATTTGTTTTAGTTCACAAGCTCAGCTTTGGTAACATTATTTTGAAATTTGAAGAAATAAAAACGTATGAGTGACTGGTGTGGCGTGTTTTGAATTTCGCGCAAAGCTACATGAGGGCTGTCTACGTTAGCCGTCCTTAAGTTAGCGGTGTAAAACTAGAGGGAAGGCAACTAGTCATCATTATCATTAACTCTTGGACTACTCTTTTACCATTGAATAGTAGGACTGACTGGCACATTATAATGCCCCCACGGCTGAAAGGGTGAGCATATTTGGTGCAACGGGGATCGGAACCTGCAACCCTCAGATTACGAGTTGAATGCCTTAACCCACCTGGCCATGCCGGGCCTCTTATCTAAGAAAGTAAAAAAAGTAAAAATTTGAAGTAAAAAAAAGTAAAAAAACTTTAAATTTGAAATAGCATAATGTTAAGTTCTCAGTATTACCTAGATATACATATGCACGAAACTTCAACTTTTATCATCCACCAAAGTAAATAAAGTTTCATTAAAACATGTGAAACATAAATAAAATATTTTCCCTCGGATTAAAAATCGATAAATAAAAAAATATCGGTATTGTTTTAGTTAGGTTCCAAAATCCAGGGGATATCTTCTGGATTGTCGTTAGCTTCCGAAATCTTGCTGGGCTGGAACCCGAAGAAGCAGCTACAAGTCAAAATAATACGTAATATAGATTCCAGTACTGTGAAATACATCCGATACATTGATCCTGTAGTAATAAAATTTGTTGTTTCGTAAATCAATGAGCTGTTCTTCCTCCTCACTTGTAAGATTTGTTGTTTCCTTGATTCCGAATGGATAGATCACCCAGTAACATTCGTTGACGGCAAGTGACAGGAAGTAATGTTTTAGTACGGGCTGTAGGTCGCTTATTGTGTTCAAAATTTGAAGGACAATTTTCTTCTTTGACGGACATTCAGTAACAGAACGAAAATAATCAAGGACTTCTTTCGAGATCTTATTCTTCCACAGCGTCACTTTTTCATTGAAGGCCTTCAGTTTGGACGTTGCAGTAAAAATGTTTTCAGATGGTCCTTGGAGACTTAAGTTCAGAGAATTTGTCAAACAAGTCAGAGAGAAATTGAACCTTCAGCCACCAGATCTCATCATGAAAAGAAAATTCAAAACCTGCTTCCTCAACCTCCAAGAAAGAAATTACTTGTTTTTAATTTGACAAGACGCTTTAACACCTTTCCTTTCGAAGGCCATCGAACTTCAGTGTAATACAGCAGCTTTTTGTAGTCTGAATCCATCGCCTCACAGAGAAAAGAGAAAAGTCGAGATTGAAGTGATTGAGACTTGATGAAATTAATCACTTGAATAACTTGATTCATAACAGACTGCAAATCTTTCGGCAAAGATTTGGAGGCGAGTGCCTCTGTGAATCATGCAGTGAACAATCCTAATGTTTGGATTTTGTTGGTGCACCAGAGTGACGAATCCCTTGTTTTTTCCTTGCATTGAAGGACAGCCTTCGGTGTAAACACTGACACAGTTATTCCAATATAATATGAAGAGCAAAATGTTTTCATTCACTAACTCAAAAATGTCTTGGCCTTTTGCTGTACTTTTTAAATCTTTGCAAAATAAGTATTCGTTTATGATTTTTCCCATCTTTTACGAATCGAACAAAAGCCAGAACTTGAGCTTTTCCACTAACGTCAGTAGATTCATCAACTTGAAAAGACCATATCAGAGACAATTCATCTTCAGGTGCTTCGAAGTGTTCGGAAACTTGATCCTTCAAATCTGATGACAAGTCTACAATTCTGCGCGAAATTGGGTTCATTGGACAGTGGAATTTTCTTACCCTTTTTGGCGGCATCTGTTCCAAGCATAGTTTCAACGACGATTGCTAACGCTGGTGCAATAACTAATTCGGCATACACAGTTTTGACACATGCATGTACAATATTGAAAGGGTTGCATACCTTGAAGGTTCTCAAACAAACACACACACACACACACACACACATACATACATACATACATACGTACACTACTAACGCTGAAGACTTCTACCAGTCATGTTGGAGGTCACAGTTATGGAGAGTAAAGTGTATGTTATGCACAAATGTTTGGTATTAGATTGAACTTGTAGGAAATGAAATACATGGTAAAAGATTCTAGAATTATATCTGACTTGCACATCAACATATCGTCCATAAAATTACAATTTTCACTTTGGGTTATTTAGATGCTGAAGCCTCATCGGGCAACTCTGGTGGAGAGTGGGAGAGGTAAACATATTTTAATACAGAAAAGTTGAAAACATTTTATTTTTTACCTTATTATGAGTAATATAAGTAACATTGTGCATTTAACTTAGTGTAGAAATACAAAACACTTTAAAGAATTAAAAGTTTTAGTATAATTCAGGTTATATAAAAGGTTGAAGGTACAAAATATTAAAAATAACAAAAAAAAAAGAGTGTTCATCATTTTTTAGTAACATGTTTTTGTCATTGGCCATGAGTTTAAAACTATCTTGAAAAAAAGATACAATGACATAATTTAATGCTTAATATGTATATAATACCTAAAGCACTTGTGTAGACCTTATGGAAAAAACAACAGAGTTTGGAGTGGAATTTGATGGTTTAAACATTTATTTTGAGTACCTCTAAAACACCAATGTATAAGATTCATTAAGTAATGCCACCAATATGAGAAATCATCACCTGGTGCAAGACAAACTTAAATTATAATAAGAAATGTTTTATGTCAATAAATATGTAATTAAAAATAGAGAGAACACATTTAATTTGTTTTTTTACTAAACATAGTTAACACAAAACATTTTTGCAACACTAAGCATTTCCTGGGGGTTTCAATAAATTACTTGACACATGGAGGTCCTTCCCTTCTTGTGGTTGGTAGGTAGCTGTAATACACATATACAAGAAATTTTCAGAACCCAACTGGTATTATTAAGTGTAGTTCCTACAATTTTATATTTTTTTATGTACTAGCTCATTTTTTGTAATCTTTTTAGTTTTCCCAATAATATGATGAAATGGTTTCTTTGTACAACATCAGTTACCTTATTACAAACAGTTTACCAAGCATACTGATATCACAGAATGTGCAATACCTAAACATTTTAAAACCAACTGGGTCCTAAGATTAAAAAAAAAAAAGTTTCAATTTGAAATTACAAATAGATCAGAAAAAAATAACAAACAACATAGAACTATATAAACCCCATTTTCCAGTCAACATAATTAACAGCAACATTAATAACACATATGACTACAATACCCTACTACTCACCAAAAAAAAAAAAATCACACCAACTGAACTCAAACAAGCAATCAAAAATTCAAAAAACAAAGCACCAGGAAATGATGGAATACAAACAATACTTCTCAAAAAAGGCACTCCAAAATTATTTGACCACCTATTAGCCATATTTAATTTATCTCTATACTCTGGATACATCCCAGTTTCTTGGAAGCAAGCTAATATATTAATGTTCCACAAAGAAGGAAAACCAGCTAACAATCCAAATAGTTATCGATCAATCAGCCTGACCAGCTGGGTAGGCAAAATTCTTGAAAGTATAATAAGTAATAGACTCTCCACTTTTTTGGAGATTACTTCAAAATTACCAGAGGAACAAAATGGATTTAGAAAATATAGACAAACAACAGATCATTTAATTAGATTAACTGAAACAATAATAAACAGCTTTAATAAAAAAGAATGCACTGTCGTCTGCTTCCTCGATATCGAGAAAGTATTCGACACTGTATGGCACAATGGTCTTCGGTTCCGTATGTACAAAATGGGACTACCGCGTGGAATCATTTGCTGGTTATCTAACTGTTAGGAAAATAGAAAATGTAGAATAAAAGTAGAGGGAACTTTCTCAGAGTTCTTCACTCCTAAAACTGGTGTCCTTCAAGGAGGGGTGGTTATTCCAATTCTCTTCATCATGTATGTAAATAATATGCCACTTAAAGGCCCAAATCACAGATACACATCACGGTTTGCTGATGATGCAGCAATTTGGAAATGTGCCCCTACACCAGAAATAGCAGCCACTAACTTACAACCTCAACTAAACAGAATAAGTGAATACTGCGAAAAATATAGAATTAAAATAAACACAGCAGACACAGTTAGTGATATTTTCAAAATCAACAAAACAACAAAAAGTACAACCCCAGATCTACGTGAACAGAGAGCTTCTCCAGATTGCTACATCTGCAAAATTTTTAGGGTTAACATATGATTCTAAACTTACCTGAATAAAACAGGTAAACAACATAAAAACTAAAATTTGGTGAAGAATAAACTATGTTAGGAGTCTAACTGTAAAAATTACAGAACAACACCATAAAACATCATTAAAGTATACAAGACATACATTAGACCAGTAATAGACTATGCAGCTCCTGCATGGATTAACATAAGTGAAAAACAATTGCAAACCAAACTCCAAACATGACAGAATACATTAATTAATACAGCATATAGAGTACCTAAAACCACTTTCTCAAAGTTTATACACAAATACACAAACAATACCAATTAGACTTCTACATAGTAAAATAAAATATTTTTATAAAAATTGGTAAAAAAATGAGCTGTTATGCAAACTAGACAGATGTTGCATATATGATGGAGAGAGACCTAAACACCTCTCCCTGTTAAACTTGTACATCAGATCTTTAAGCTAAAATTAAGTTTAAAAAAAATAATAATAATAAACTAAAAAAATAATATAATAAAAAAACTAGTGCTGAAATAAAAAAGGCCACCTACATTCTAGACTTGTTTTAAAAAATATACATGAACATTGCCCTGAAAAGGGCCCGAGTTAGAGTGATGCTTGTCACTCTGGCCCTCTGTATTTACTTTAAATATATTAACAAGTCCACTCAAACAATGTAAAGGAAGGAGGAAGAGGTCTAGTGTACCTGACCCTCATGGGTATAGAAATTTATATACCTAAACCCCTAGAGAGAGAGAAAAAAAATTTCTCAAACCATCAGATAATGAAGAATAATAGTAGTAATATCTCACAGCATATCTTGTTTTCTTGTATGAGAAAACAAACTGAAGGATCAACTTGATTTGGTGTTAGAATAATAAAAACTTTATAAACATAAATCTATAAACACACCTGAGGAGCTTAGGAGATCATATAATATATATTAATAAAATTATTATTTTATACTAAACACAATGGTAAATATAATAGTTTTACATTGTACTTTCACATATGTGTACTCATGTGTGAGATTTGTTTTCTCACGGTTTTTCATGTAATTTTAAGTTTTGTGTGTAGACTCTTGACCCGTACTGAACATAAACTGATTATATAAAAAACACAAAACTAGTATAGATATGTAAGGGATCAGCAATATATCTACATTTTCAACCTCTTCACACCAACCTAATTGTGTATTAAGAGAGTTTTGTGGCTCTAAGAACAGACTTTACAGTTTATTTACCAAAATGTAAATAAATGTTCAATAGAGGGTCTGTGAAACTGTTAACACAGTTGTGATTTCCCACAAATTTTTAGGACTAATATTTCTTCTTACTTATAAATGATACCATAGTGTGCATAAAACAAAGTATGATCCACAACATGTTTTTAATTATGACATGATAAGTTAGCCTTAAAATTATGATTAATTGTACATGTAGTAGTTAAACATAACCAAAATAAACAATGGATTTCAACAAAATAGAAATACAGTTAAATCTTACTACTGGAACTTCATCTACCACCCCCTCCTAATATCACAGTTCATTACTTTTACGAAAAAAACAAACAAAATCACTCAAGCACATAATAAATTTTACCATATTATAATGATGTAGTGGATGCAAGTTTGAGAGTTGAAATCACAACTCGCATATTCGATGCTTCATCCAACACCTAAAGCCCCGACTGAAGGTGCGTCTTAGCAATTAAACTATTTGTTGAAAAGTAGATGTTCTTTAAGAGGACTAGACATTTTCTCTTCAACCTTTCATTCAACTGTCAACATTAATATTTATTCTACTGATGCATGTTTCTGCAAAAAAAATGTTAGAAAAGTTTATGATTTTAAACGCTAATTAATAGTTGAAATGCACAATAAAGTTTATAACAATATTCACATGTGCTTTCATTTCATGTTTATAAAATAAATACACTTGGTCATCATTATTAGTACAGCTGTAAAAATTAAAATGTTTTCTTAAATCAACTCAATAAACAATAAAACTTGTGGTAAGAAACTAAATTCAAGAGGCTATGAAAAAGTTAAGCAAAAAAAGAATTGCAAAATAAGTGGCTCCTACCTTATATCCACAACTTTGTAGAATAAAATAAAAACGTACTGGCTATATACTTCAATTTATGTAAAAGTGTAAGTCTATAGCTGTTAGCTATGTATCCATCAAAACTCTTTCATTTCAAAACAAATGTTAACACTAGGTGGCAGATACTGTTTCTCATTCAATACATTGTTGCCTGACAAAGACTTTAATAAGAGAATCAAAAGCTCATAACCAAAACAAAAGTATTTACCATAGAGTAAAGTTGAGCATATCTCAGGGCAGCTGGTATAGTTTTAACACTTTTACTAATAAAGTGAAAAACAACGTTTCAACCTTCTTAGGTCATCTTCAGGTTAATCTGAAACACTGTTCTCTGCTTTATTAGTAAAAGTGTTAATACCCATACCAGCCACCTTGAAGTACATTTTTACTTCAAGTGGGTTCCTCATTATCACGAAGAACAGTTGAGTGTTTATTTAAATATAAATTTACCTATGAATTTTAAGAAACAAGGTAATATATCTTGTTGCATCTCTCAAAGTTAAGAACAGAATTTTAAGTAAATATGCAAGTATAATCTGACCATTTCTAAACTATATTACTTGTTTTTAAAAAAATAAAACAGAACTCTTATAACATTTAGTATTTTTACTTTCTATTTACTTTACAAAGCACTTTTCCACTTACCTACTTTCCTTTTACAACCCTCAGCCAGATTTCTCCAACAGCTACAAACATAGAAGACTGTGTTAGAAATGTAGGAAGCGACATATTATTAGATTAATATCAACCAATTCAAATATTAAAGTAACAGAACTTTCACTTCATTCTACTAAGATTATATAGACATAAAGCTCTGATAGGTGAGTATTCATTATATTAAAGTAACAGAACTTTCACTTCATTCTACTAAGATTATATAGACATAAAGCTCTGATAGGTGAGTATTCATTATATTAAAGTAACAGAACTTTCACTTCATTTTACTAAGATTATATAGACATAAAGCTCTGATAGGCAAGTATTCATTATATTAAAGTAACAGAACTTTCACTTCATTTTACTAAGATTATATAGACATAAAGCTCTGATAGGCAAGTATTCATTATATTAAAGTAACAGAACTTTCACTTCATTTTACTAAGATTATATAGACATAAAGCTCTGATAGGTGAGTATTCATTATATTAAAGTAACAGAACTTTCACTTCATTCTACTAAGATTATATAGACATAAAGCTCTGATAGGTGAGTATTCATTATATTAAAGTAACAGAACTTTCACTTCATTTTACTAAGATTATATAGACATAAAGCTCTGATAGGTGAGTATTCATTATATTAAAGTAACAGAACTTTCACTTCATTTTACTAAGATTATATAGACATAAAGCTCTGATAGGCAAGTATTCATTTTTATTTAAAAAGCTTCAGTTTTCAGTGTCTTATTTCCAGTTCACAAGAACCCAACACAGCATCTTTTAAACATAAACTGTACCTACTCTATGAGATCTCTTTGAAGACTTACCTCATTTTAGATCCTGGAGGTCCAAAATGGCAGTCAATCTTTTCCCAATAGGATCGTTTGGGTTAGCTGGTTGGAGTGTTTCTACTCCTGCATAACTTAATATGAACTAAAATGCCAGATGGATAAGTCAGTTGTGTTCATGTTGTTTATAAATGTGGAAGTTTACCATTTTGTAGGAGACTTGTCTAAAGTTACAACCTGTTACTTGTAAGTGGAAACCGTAAGTATGCACAATGCAGAAAAGGTGATCACTAGGCAAGGCTCTGTGGACTCACTACAAGCATATGTTCATTTATGTTTCGTTATAGCTAATATGCATCACACAGAGAAAGTGCAAGTCTTGAGAACAAATTCTTGGTTATTAAAAGACGAAGATAAATGTAATATTTACAGGTAAACGTATCTATACTGTATACAGTAGAAAGATATTTAGATTCATGTGTATACGTATACTTATTTACATTTGGCAAGGACTAGATATACAATATATACAACTTAAAAGTGCCAGTCATTGCTAGGAAACACTGGGCTGAGCAACAGGGGGGGACTCTCCGTAACAGTGTTTTGCCTTTGGATCTTTATATGAATTCTCATGTTCCACACTCTGTGGGAAAAATTCAAAGATAATATAAATAAAAACCATCTATGCTTTGATTCTTTCAACAACTTAATTATTCAACTATACAAAGCACATATTTAATGTCTCAATTTAAATCATAAACTAATAGCATTTACATTCATGTCATATCAGGAAATCAGTCACACACACACACTTTGTGAGGTGATTGACTTTGGACAAAAAACTAGTTGAGAGCCAGCCCATTAAGAACCAAACACTTTCACAGAATACCTAAAACTTTTATGAAAATACACTAAAATTAATGTCAAACTTATTACTGTTGACAGTTATCATATCTTATGTATAAATCCTCATGTTACCTTAAGAGGTTTATATGTTAAACCTTATAAACCCTCATTTGTTTGGTAACAAAGGACTAAACAAAGAATTACATGCTGTTGACAGTTATCATATCTTATATATAAACCCTATGTTTGTTGGCACATAACAAAGGACTACATGCTGTTGACAGTTATCATATCTTATGTATAAATCCTCATGTTTGCTTAGCACATTAAGGACTACATGCTGTTGACAGTTATCGTACCTTATATATAAACCCTCATGTTTGTTTGGCACATAACAAAGGACTACATGCTGTTGTTGACAGTTATCATATCTTGTATATAAACCCTCATGTTTGCCTGGCACATAACAAAGGACTACATGCTGTTGACAGTTATCATATCTTATATATAAACCCTCATGTTTGCCTGGCACATAACAAAGGATAGTTATCACACTTGCCATTAATTTGTTGCTAGTACAACTCGCACACTTCTCTAAACAGACTACCAGACCCAAGGATCAAATATTTTGGAAACCAGAGGTTTGAGGATAAGGTGCTGTCATTATAAATAAAGAAATATTTGGTAAAAACAAGTTCATCTTCTATGTGCACCATACCTTGAAACACTTATTTAGAAGAGAAACTCAATCTTAAGTTTCAGGCCACATCTAAAATCACATAATGTCAGTTCAAACAAAACAACTTCCAGAAAAGCTTTCACCAGATTGTGAATAGGTTCACAAATCCCTACATCAAAAACTTACTTGTAAAGTTTAGTGCTGCATTTTATCAGTGACTAAATAATAACTAACTTACTAACTTAGTCTAGGAAATACTGAATTACCATGAACTTTCAACTTAAAACACTGCTAATAAAATTCTACTTCTAATATGGTGGACAATATGCCATACACATTTTTAGGATGTCCAACCCTTATCATAATAAATCTAAAATTACACTGCAAAGCTCTTTATCAGTTCAGCATAACAGAAAATGTTGTGTAGGAAATTAGAGCAAGACTTCAGAAAACGAAGTATTATTTATGAAGACTTATTTCAAACTGGTTTTTGTTTTCCAGTGGGGAAGAAAATTGTATGTCACAACCATTTGCTATATACATTGACCAATAAAAAGGCAGCAAATAAAAAAAAAATCGGAAGATAGGGTTTAAGATGCAAGCTATTATTTTAGGTAAGTATACCTTTCACACTTTTTATAGTACTAGTTTTCAAGAAGTGGTCTTGATATGGTATGTTGCATATTCAGGAAATTCCGACAAGTATACTTACACTGTTTTCAAGAGTCTCTTCTGATGAAAAAAAGAACTTTTATGTGGTAACTAGTTCTGTTAAATATTTGAGTAATAACATTTAGACCATGCATTACTTTCATAGAAAATATTTAAGTATACGAGACTTTTTATGTTTTAATGAACCATTAAATTAGCTCACAGTTGATAACCTTTGACAAGTTAGATTTTAAAAAAAATGGAAATCTCCTAAATCAGTACATGCTAGGTACACACAGAATAACACTGCAACCTGTTTGTTTAAGAATTGATCAAATTGAGTTTCTGAATGTTTTTTGTAATTTCCATTTATTTAGAGGTCTTATAATTTTTACTTTGTAACTTCATTTTTTTAATATATCAAAATAAGACATCCCCCGAAAATAAGCCCTAGTGTCATATTTTGGAGTGAAAATTAATACAAGCCCTGTCTTATTTTCGGAGAAACACGGTATATACATAGTTATATAACTAATAATGAAACTATTTTTAAAACTGTTATGTAAAGATACACAAGGGTTGTTTGCACTAGCTGTCCCTAATTTTCAAGTGATAGACTAGAGGGATGTCACATAGTCAACACCTACCACCTAATCTTGGGCTGCTCTTTTACCAACAAAAATGAGGCTGACTGTTACTTTATGATGCCCCTCTGACTGAAAATGCAAGCCTGTTTATTGATGGGATTTAAACCTGCACATCACAGATGAGCATCCAAGCAATCTGACCATGCAAGGTTCTTGTGGTCAATAAGAATGTACTTGTGTATGTGCGAGATTGTCCAGCTCTCACGGGAAGCATATAGTTCTGTTCTTCACAACATGTTACTATTTCAACAGTTTTATTAAATAATAGTTAAAAGATGTTTCACAGCAGTGATTCATTCTGAACAGCATAACAAGGTTCTTTCAGCTGCTGTGCACTGAAGATTACATTTTAAACAAAAGTGTTTCCTTACAAATTCATGCAGGTTATAAATGTACCAGAAACAGTTTACATATTAACGTATCTCAGAACACCTGGTATGGATATTAACACTTTTATTGATAAGCAGAGAACAACATTTCAACCTTCCTAGATCATCTTCAGGTTAACAAACAGAGTTTGCAAATGACCATTGCTGGCCACATGTCTTAGGAATGAGAGTATAAATGGGTTTGGAACTGTAGGGGGCGTTGCAGTTGGATTTTAGATTATTAAGGTGTTCCTTTATATTGGTATACTTTTGGTTTTAGTTGTTGTATAAATAGGGCTTCTTTGATTTTGCATTTGTTTACATCTGCTTCCCTGTTTAATATCTGGATGTTTTCTACGGTTATGTTAGGTTTATTTGATTTACAGTATTTAAAAACATGTGAAGGTGTTTTTTTTTGTTCTTTGTATCTAGTTTCCATTTGTCTGCTTGTTTCTCCAATATATAAGTTGTGGCAGTTGTTGCATTGTATTTTATGTTGATATTGTGTTTGTCAGTGCAGTTTTTACATAGTATGGACTTTAATTCTGTACCTGGTTTTTGAATAAATTTGGTGTTTATTGGAATGTTGTGTTTTGTTGTAAGTTTTTTCCAAACATTGAAAACATGTTGTATGCAGCAGTTTACATAACAATTAAAAATAGAATGAAAATTGCATGCATGTAAAGTCCTATATAGATATTTTTAAGACGTCTAACATGATATTAAAATGTAGGATTTCCTGCACACTATTGGGTATTACAGGCTTCCATTGTAAATGAATATTTTCTAAGGTATTTTCAGTCAAAACCAAACATACACCTTGTTATGGTTCATTTTCTAAACTCACCATCCTATCTGCATCTTCTTTTGTTGTTAGTTCTTTGCATACCATATAATGCACCACATATTCTTCTAAAGTATTTCAATAAATAGAGAAGAACAGTCACACTTCAGTCCAATCAACAGGGAATTATAAATTTAAAGAAATTATTACAACACAAGAACTTATACATACCTGTGATGATGTTCTGCACTTTGTCAAACAAAGTTCAAACTGGTCAGTGATAGATGCAAGTAGCACGTTAAATTTTTCTGATGCTTTACCCAAAATTTTCTGGAGTAGTACTTTCTGAAGTCAGAAAAAACAAATTGACAAGTTACTTTATGCACTTACATATGAAAAATATGTATACAGTTGTCCACAGAAGTAATCTTAAAGATACATGTTTTATTGAAATACTAGACACTGTATAGACAGAAGCACTTAATTTTCTGTGGAAAGTTTCTACCATGGTTTTAAATAGGTAACATTTCAGTTTCTTTCTTATTCTCTAGTCTTATTCAATTAAATTTGTAGATTGTTAAATATTTTAACAAGATAGACTTGAATAAAGTGGGGAAAGAAATAAATGAAATGGAAATCCAGTAGTTAACAAGTTAAAATATTTATACATTTTATATTGTTAAGAATACTAAATATTGGTAAAACCAACTTCCATAAAACAACCCAAATTGAAAGTTAAAAACCAATGTAAAAAGAACTAAGATTTGTCAAAAAACATTCTAGTTTCGGAGCACAAGAGCAAGATATTTGATTATACAATGACAAAACTGTTTTCTGTTACACCATATCTCATGCTTACCAATTAGACACTACAGCATGCTTTACAATTCAAACAAAAATTTTTAAAAGTATTTCAAGAAATTAAATTATACATGCTATAGAGCACACCAGTATACAAAGAAAATTACTGAAGGTACCTTATCTGGTTGAAGACAGCACGATATGCAATATTCATAGATGCTACAGCAGCCATTTTCTTGGCAGGTTTCACAGCAATATTGCTTGGTGGTATGAGCATTTACGTTACAACATCCACTTGGCAAAACATCATGACGTTGACAAACATATCCTATGAATAGTAGGGCAAAATAGTTGCAGAATATAACCAAATGAAATGCACACAAATATATATATTTTTAGAATACACGGACAGTTTTCCATAAATACTGCATCCAGATGAATACATGTAGTTAACAAATGAATTAAAACAAAAACAAATCAGAAACATTACTTTTCTGTATCAGATTGTATGGTTTCAAGTATGTCTGTAAGCAGAAAACAACATAGATCATTTAAGTTTGGACATTCTCATGAAATATCAGAGAAAGAGCTTCCTACTAGTAATAATGTGACGTGACATAGGTTATGATTTATTTCAATCTCCAAATGTAAACAAAAATTAAAAATAAACACTCCTATATGAACAAGCATGTATTTCTAATGTGTACTGTGCTTAAGAATAATAAAGAATTGCCAGATTTATGTTAAACTATTTTAATGATGATAACCATAATTGTATATGAAATTTGTTTTTAATTCTTTGTTACATTGGTTTCAGTTTCCTTAAGAGTACGGGCCTGCCATGTTTATTATTGACATTCAAAGATAACTTAGTAGCATGATTGTGTTTGTCACAGTGACAAATGTATAGTTGGCAGCGGGGATGTGAACATAAGGGACAAGTTATGAATTTTTCTCTGGGTCAGCAGTAATTTTGCATACTTACAATGCTAAGTGTGTGTTTTCTTACAACAAAGCCACATCAGGCTATCTGCTGTGTCCACTGAGGGAAATCAAACCCCTGATTTTAGCATTGTAAATTCAAAGACTTACCACTGTCCAAATGGGGGACCACATTGATAAAATCCATAGTTTTTTATCTGCAGTGAATAAAGACTTGTGTAGCTTTGTCAAAAAAAAAGAAAAAAAAAACTTCATAATTATAAGTAGTTTAACTTGTTTTCCAAAAACTGTACATTTGTTTTCTTCCCAGAAATTAGTACTCTAGTAGTCCACACACTGTTAAGTGTGTGTGCACATTATGAGTCAATGAGAACGAATTACTCGACACATTTGATTATTAAATTTTCAACTCTAAACACGTGTTGTGTCAAAATAGTCACATGGTATAAAGTTCTCAAGTGCTAGATATTTGATAATGAAGTGCTGGATATCTGATAATATATCTCTAAGCAAAGAAAAGTTTATTTCTTTAATTTTCCCAGGTTTTATCCCCTAGTGTGGGTAATCAAACAGTCCTTTGGTGTTCACATTATGTCTACCTTTTTTGTTGGAATATTTTCTCAAATTATCTTGCAAGTGACACACAAAGTTAGAAATGTTCCAGATCCTGTTGTACACATGTAACTCACAAGATGAACTGAATATAAAGATGGAACTGAAATAGTAGTAGTACCTGGTAAAAAGTTAATAATTCTCAAGAGGTTTGAGGAATTCTTTCCTGAATCACACATGTTTAATCAGTAGAACGTACAGAAAACCAAATGAACATTTAACGAAAATCCCCTTCCTTAGCTATCTTCACCATTTACAATCATAATTTCCAAATTAAAATTAAAATTTTGTTCAATAAAGATTTATTTTTACCAACTGCAAAATAACTGCTTAGTTAAATTAAGATTTAGTTTTATCAACATTGTAGCTCAATTTCACAGAAACTGTTTTGATGAAATGAGGTTTAATTTTACTTACAATTAAATTTAATCATAAAGAAACTGTTCTGTTTAATATATATTTACTTTTACCAACAATGAAGTTTAATTGCAAAGAATCAAAGCTTTACTGATCAAGCAGAAAGTTTTCTTTCTACATATGAGAATCTGATTAAGTGCACTCCTTTTACTGTAATATTGCATTAACTTTTACTAAATAATTTCTTTCTTCCATTCTTCACATAAGGATATCAAAGAACAAAAACATTTTACCAACAAACAGACATTGTAACTAAATATTTCAAAAATACAAGTACACATAAAAACAAAAATTAATAGCATCTATTGTCACCAGTTAAATTTTCAAAATAAATTATATTAAGAGGATAGATGTTCCAGTGCACTATATTTTTACTATATATTTATGCTGATATACTACACCTAATTTTTTTATACAATTTTTTGCTGTATATTTGAGAAAATTAATAAATGTCTGGGTTATGCTATTATCAAGAGTTTGCTGAAACTAAAAAATGGTTATATTCATGACTGTGTGGAATCACCAAAACAAACATTTGTGCACAATTTTACAGATAGTCTCAGCTTTCTAAAGTCTACACATATACGAGAAAACATTAGTTCATATCAAGATTCTAAGAGTCAAACAACAAACCATAATTTTAAATATATTTACCTTAGAAATGTGATTAGTATGGATTAAAGATATATTCACACTTGTATGACATAATACCAATATTTTACAAAATTTATTCACATATATCTATGTATATTTAACTTTAAATATGAGCTTTTTGGCTTAATAATCTATACATTTGTTCCCTCCACATGTTCATGTAATGCCCCCTTATTTCTTTAATTTAAATCACTATATTTACATTTTTATCATACATTTCTTTTAAAGCCACAATTAAGGCTAGAAACATATTTACCCAGTGTGTACATATTAAAAATATGTTTTACATGTACTGATTTGTCAGCTTAACAGACTGTATCCTGTTACTGTTGTTCTGAGTTATCTTTTTGCTGTTACATCTACACATATTTACCTCGATCATCTGCTATCAGAACTTTTCCTTGAACAGAGTTCCTACAAGTGACAACTTTTTCACTGTTGTTCTCTTTGAAGTCTCTGCCAACATGCCACTGGAAAGATCTTCCTGGAAGGTGTATTTTTTGTAAATCTAGCTCTTCTGTCTCAACAGTACTACCCTGTAATAAAATTTAAAAAAAGGTACACAAGCACAACTTGTAAGGTTTCTTTTTCTTTTTCAGAAACACTTTTGATGCATTTAAACCAAATGGTTTCCTCAATATGTTTCAAAATATTAATTTAGTTTTTAAATGGTTTTCAGAAACTTATTTATTTTTTGCTAATGTTCAAAGATCAAATTACCAATGTCTGTGCAGTAGAACATTATTAAATAACTTGGTAAAACTTTTCACAAGCACCCACACATTAATCTTCATTAACTTATAAATGTTAATGAAGTTTGAACTCAAGAGATGGTGTACATTGTTTTCATCTCTCAAAGTCTGAAATTACCACTCAACCTGGTCAGAGAACTTTGGTCAGCAGAGTTAATATATCTTGTATGTTTTAAACATCAATAGTAACAAGAGATGCTGGATGAAAGTACATGGATTAGCTCATGAACATGTATTTATATATAACTTAAATATGGATACACATACTGTTGTCATAATAATACTACTGTAGAGAAAACTCACCTCAACATATCAATGAAATTGTCAAAAACTTGATATAATACACAGAGGTACAATGGTACTCGTACAGTGTATCTGGAGTGATGGCCTGCACTAACGTTAGAGGTTTATATATAGAATGTTCCATGGTACACGTGTTAATTACATAACGATACTCGTACAGTGTACCTGGAGTGATGGCCTGCACTAAAAATGGGAAAGTCTAACGATCTATTTCAGTTTGGTTTCACGAGTAAGACTTATGAATCAGAAGGCAATACCATGGAACCCCGAGTGAAAAAGCCCAAGCTTGTTGACCCAAGCCCAAATGTTAAAGAAAAAACTGTTACCGCCAGTACTGGCGCTGAGCCTACTCATCGTTTCCAGGATGAATGGAATAGAGGCCGACCATGGCTGGAGTATAATAACGCTACCGGACTGATGTTTTGCTCAATTTGTCAGGAATATGGCCATAGTAGTGAAAAGCAGAAGAACACCTTCATAACAGGATCTTCCAACCTGAGAGCAAGTGTTTTAAGAAGCATGAAAACAGTCGCACCCACAGTCCAAGTTATTAAGCTAAGACAGCAAAAGAAACACCTGATTTAACTCCCATGATGAAAGAATTGAGCAAACTTAACCAGACTGAGAAAGATCGTTTGATTGTGCTGTTCAGGACTGCCCTTTATATGGCTTTGAATGCCAAACCAATCAGCAATTTTCAAGAGCTTCTGTTGCTGCAGGAGCACAACTTTGGTATGAACTTAACAGAACATTATGCCAATGACAAACAAGCAGTTATCTTTACAGAGTATATTGCAGAAACAATTAGAATTAATGTCAGATCTCGTCTGCGCACCTCATTCTTTGGCATTATGACTGACGGGTCAACAGACACTGCCAACATTGAGCAGGAAACAGTCTATGTAAGATACTTGGACAGTGACTGTTACCCAGTAACCCACTTCCTGTGTCTGCAATCAGTTGAAAGGCTGATTCTGAACACTTGCTACAGGCACTTAATTCAGGTAAAGGTTTCTTAATTACCTGGGATGAGAATTTTCTGGATTTATCCTGAATTCCTAATTAAGAAAAATTAAAATGGACAATATTTCATGTACATTTGTGTTTTAATTCAGGTTTACATAGTCATTCCATTATTAATATACATCAGTGAAAACTCAAGCATTTTTCAATTGATTTAAACCAACAACCATGTATTTACCACTGACTGAATTGGAGCTTAACCTAGGACAACTAATGTAATAGATAATGGAGCAATTGACTTTTCCAAAGTACAAATTTACATTTTGTTTGTTTTTACAGGAAGTAACTAATATTGGGTACCAATTTTTTGTACTTGCAGCATTGTCCATATGTGACAAGTTTCCCGACTGGCTTGAATCAATTGTATGTCTAACAGCTGATGGGGCAGCTGTCAATTTTGGCACAAATAAAGGACTTGTCAACATATAGAAGGCAATAAAACCTTATTTGACAGGGATCCACTGTGTTAGTCACAGATTGAAACTTGCAATTAAGAAGACCATCAAGGACATCCCTTACCTTAATAGTATCCAAACATTTTTAGAAAACCTATGGAAATTTTATGACAATTCACCACAGAACTGGGCTGGCCTTAAAAAAGCTGGTAAAGCCAACAACATTGTTGTTAGAAAGCCAGCAAAAGGGACAGGAACCTGATGGGTGGCCTTGTATAAAAAGAGCATGCTCTGGAGTCAGTTTCTCATAACTGCTCAGCTTTAGCAGAGCATTTGTATCAAGTAAAGCTGCATGACAAAGGGGAACGTGGACAGAAAGCTGCAGGATTATACAGTACTTTGACAAGCCTTAAATTCATCCTGTACATGGACATACTCTTGGCAGTTCTGCCCATTTTGACATCTCTTAGTTTCAAAATGCAAGACAATTCTGCTACTGTGAACATTGTTTCTGACAAACTCGCTGTTTGCAAAGAGAAGTTAGGCAATCTGAATCATGTTGAGAGATCCCAAAAAATTGTTAAAGAGCTCACAACATGTGAACAAACTGGCAAGTGGTTACTTAGAGGAAAGGTGATTGCTATTAGTGGTCAGACAAGGGACAGAGGCTCAAAAAGTGCCACAAAAGAGACAGTTGCTCAATCCATGGTTGAAGAAACTTCCATCTTCATAGGTAAAATTGTTACATATCTGAATGAGAGATTTGAAGAATTTGATAAAGATTTTATTGGTGCCTTTCAAATTTTTGAACCAAGCAACTGGCCTAAAAGGAAGAAAGCATTGTCATCTTACAGCCATAATGAACTCCAGACACTATTAGACCACTTTGGTGCTCTGCTGGAAGCTAAGTTTCAACATTGCAGCTGATACTTGCCAAGCTGACTTACATGAGACACTGCTCAAAGCCAAAGATTTGCCAAATCAGGAGAGTCCCTGGCTAGTAGTACAAGTAGATTGTGGGCCTACATGTTAAGTCAAATTACTGTTGAGGACGGTAAACCTTTCCCTGGATCAACAGTGTTGGCCTTGATATGCTTCACGCAGGTGATTTCATTGTCATCTGCTGAACCAGAACGTGGATTTTCCCAAATGGCAGTTATTGAGGATGACTTGCAGTCCAAACTGATAAATGATTTGATGACAATAAAATTAGCTAAGAATAAGACCTGTGATCTTGCAAACACAGAAGTACTGTGCAAGTCTATAGAATCCTGGTGGGAGGACAGTAAAAAAAACAGACGATGCAATGCCATGTTCTATGAAACATTTTCCTAACATAGCAGGGGTTATTGCTCCAAATGCCATGGTAACAGCTGTCTTCAACTCATCATTAGTATTATTGAATATAACATAATAACATATGGATGGGTAGGGACTTTTGCGCCACCCTATACAACATATTCATCATATACAAGTGTTAAACACCTCAATAACAAACAAGTTTTGAGTATTTGTGTACATCACATTGGAATATTTTTTTTGTGATAAAAAGTTGAGACCAGGGTCCAAACAAGAGCTTAAAAACAAACATACAGCAATCAGTTCTTACCATCATCACATAACTACAGTACAGAAATGGCTAATAAACCTGGATGCAATAAAACTATGGTTTAAGAGTACAAGACACAAATAAGGCATACAGTACTTTTGTAAAGTGCAATTTGCATGAAATGGAAAAATATGCTTCACAATTTGATAAATTTTAAATTCTCTTTCATAAGGAGGATAGAAGATGTTGCTTTTAAATATGAATGGTGTTATAAAATCCTCAAAATCAGACTCACTCATTTGGATAAAGAAGCTGGAAAGTAGACAGAAAGAAATTTTAAGAGCATTGCTGACAAATCATACACTGAAAAATTCAAAACATTTAAGTTTGGATACAAATACAGTTGATATGAAAAGTGCCTATCATAACATACAATGCTATGAAGTAATATGTTTGTTTTAGAAAGAAGCCACATTGGGCTATCCGTTGTGCCCACCACAGGGAATAGAAACTTGGACTTTGGTGTTGTAAGCCTGTAAACTTACCACTATCCCACTGTAGTACCCAAGGCTTTGAAGAATTCACAAAGATGATAGATAAGTTTTTAGAGCACAGTGTAAAAAAAATGCTGAAAACAAAGTTGGTTCCTTTCCAAGCTGAATTATGAAGGAACTTGTGATAAAACTGCTGAAAAGAAAGTAGCTTTTACAATTCACTGTCTTGATCAAAAGATTTACCTGTGACAGACAACAGGACTAGTAATTGGTACTAATTTAATAGTTACAGTTGTTTTAAATTTGTGGTTCACTGATGAGGAGGATTTGCCAACAAAGAGGCTCTCATGGGAACATCCTTTGCTGTAGTGTGAAATATTTTAACAAATATTTTTCATTTATATTATAAATTCCCCCAAAAGGATAGAAATGAAAGATTTAGGTAATATTGTAGAAATGGAGAATGAAAATCCTGAGTTTGTATGTGGTACACAGTAGCTAGGGCATGGATCCAGAACAACTGAAGTTATGTTATGATCTTATCAAGTCAGTGAACAGTATATAGAAAACACAACCAAACTGGTGGTAACAGCAGGTCAAGGGTGAGAGGGGTATTAAAAATTAAACTTCTCCAAAGTTTGTTGTGGACATTACATTCTTTACTGGAGTTTTGTCTCCATTAGCCAAGTTCTCTTTACTGCTTCAAAGTGATACTGATATGTTATATTGTTTTGTGTTGAAGTAACTCTTACCCAGTTTGATTGTAAAGTTGATAAACCTATGTGTATAGAATTATATGTTCTTTTCTAGGAATGTGGGAGTAATAAGACTAGAGGACAAAAATGTAAAGATGAAAATGGCAAAAATCAAAATTTAAAGTAGTTACTCTAAAAGTGTCAGTGGAGTGCATCCAATTCAAAAGTGTCAGTGGAGTGCATCCAATTCTAAACGATGTCTGTGTGTAGAAAATTAAACATACCATCAACAGACCTTATGACAGCTAGGATTCCTAATTTGAAGTTGTCACATTTAGCAATTTGACCTTATAATGTAGATGAATTGGGAGATTTTGACAGTAAGCTAAAAAGTTCCTTGACTACTGTTCAGATCTTTTCAACATGCATAAAATACTCTTAGTATAAAGTAAAGACTGCGAGTCCTGGAATGTGAAGGATATTTTTAATTTATCATTATTAATGTGCAGAACTTTCTGTGATGCAATAATATCCAACTTGTCACAGTGTTCTAGGCTTCTCCCAATGGTGCCTGACATGATGATGTAAAGAAAACAGTTACACCATTAAGATGGCAGAGAAAATGTATCAATGCAGCAAGTGCTTCAAACAGTTTGCCGCAATGCAGAATATGTAATTCAAACTTTCATTTTTATCTGCAACAACACTGATTGCACAAGACATGATTTATTTTCTGAAATAAACTGAATGATTTCATCATCATAATCAAATTTATACTTCAAACAAAAATGCAGAGGGCACATTTTCCACCATATTAAAAATACAAATTTCCTGTTATAGTTTACTCAATTTATCTACCATAAAAAATATTAGAACATTCATTTGGGACAAGTAAATCAAACCTACTTTCCAGATCTAGTACAAAGTAATTTGAACAACCTTGATGAGCATGTATAAGCCACAGTTTCCAAATTTGTATCTCGCAACAGTTGGTATGGATATTTTCACTTTTACTAATAAAGCATAGAACAAAGTTTTGATCTTCTTAGATTATCTTCAGGTTATTAGTAAAAATGTTAATACCCATATCAGCCATTCCAAGATACATTTTTATTTCAAGTGGGTTTTTTGTCATCAAGCATTTCCAAATTTATATTACGTTCTGCTGATGGTTCTTTTGATACCAATGTAAAATGCTAAATTAAGAATGTGAGGTACAAGTAATGTAATACAGAGGGAGCCAGCTGCTCTGGGAGTATGTATTGTACTGCTATTGGTAGAAAGTTGTTACATGTGCTATGCATTCTAAATGAGTAGTTTAAATTTAAGGGGTATAGAGACAAGTCCATGACCATATAGCATCCTAATGCAAAAGGTCCCAACAACAAATAAATTACGTTTACAGGGCCTGAGCAGAAGATGACAGACAGGTTAATATGGAAGTGAGGAGCGAGAGGACACCTCCAGAAAACTCTACAGGTTTCCTGTAAAAACATGAGATGGATTGAAGAGGGGTATTGCAAAAGATATGTCAGAGTAAAATAATGATAGGAATACTGAGTATTTGTATTATAAATGGAAGATTCAAGTCTAAACTCAAACACTGCTGTACAAGGGACAGTTTGGTAGTAGTGCATAGAGGAAGTCACAAGCAATAGTAGTGTTCTCCTATTAGTGGAGAGATGAAAGATGATGATTTGTATGATATGTTGAAATATCTGATTCCAAAAGGTAGTTGAGGAATACTTGTGGAATGTGTTATAAAGACAGTTTACATATAGAGGGCAGCACAAAACAGGAAAAGCTAATATTGTGAATAAAGGGAAGTACTGTACAGAAATTGATACAAATCACTCTACAGTAGTTCAACATCCTCAATACTGAATAATTTAAAGTCACCACAAAACTTTAGTTGTGTCCTTTTCAATATCCTTAAAGTAAACAAGAAAATACAAAGGCCATATCCCTGACTTCTGAGGTATTCTGCTGACAAAAAGGATCCAATCTGAGAGGACTCCATTAATAACAACTTTGTCTTTTCCAATCTGATCATCTTACAAATCAAATTAACCAGTCTTTTATGAACCACAATTTGCTAGTTTTCTTAGCTAATCTATATATAGTACCTTAATAAAGGGCATTTGACAACATAACTACACTAAAGTTCACAAACTTTCCACCATCATGATAATCAGTGACATCATTGGAAAAAATGAAGGATAGCAGACCAGTAACACCAGTTTCTCGTTGGTAGATCCATATTGTGTTTTCTTTACAATACTAATAAATCATTCTGCAAAATGTTTCTTATCAGCTTTTCCTGAAACTTATCCCATTAAGATTAACTAGCTTATAATTTCAACAGTAATTCTTACTGTTCTTTTTAAAAACATTAATAGCTCTTCAATCATAAGTTATCTGCTCAATACTTGTTGGCCTGCAAAGACTGACCATAGAATTTGTCTAACACTGTGCAAAATCTTCAGATGTGTACAACAAAATGTAATTTATTATTCTGTACAAATTACATGCTAAGGTGTTTAAAGGTTTAAAATACATTGAAATAAAAACAATTAATTACTTAATTATTAAGTATTAACAGTTTTGCTTGTTGTTTCTCTATATACTTAGTTTATGATTACATGAAAAATCTTTCAGTTTTAATTTATATGCAAAAACGGCTCGTTTGGGTTGAGAAAATATTTTACATAGAAGAGCTAACAATGTTTCGACCTTCTTCGGTCATCGTCAGGTTCACAAAGAAAGAGGTAACTGACCGGAAGCTGACCACATGTTTGAAAGGGGTTGTGTAACTGAGTGTCGGAATGTAGAGGGCGGTATTAAATGTTTGAATATATAATTTTATTTATTATTTTATATATATATATATATATATTAATATAGGTATAAAGGCATTCCTTTATATTGGTTTATTTTGGGTTTAAGTTGTTGTATAAGTAAGGCTTCTTTAATTTTGCTTTGGTTTATGTTTGTTTCTTTATTTAGTATTTGAGTGTTTTGTATGGTTATGTTGTGTTTATTTGACTTGCAGTGTTCAAAAACATGTGAAGGTGACTTATGTTCTTTGAATCTGGTTTCCATTTTTCTACTTGTTTCTCCAATATAGAAGTCGTGGCAGTTATCACATTGTATTTTATAAATAATGTTGGTGTGATGTTTGTCAGTGTAGTTTTTACATGGTATAGACCTTAGTTTTGTGCCTGGTTTTTGAATAAATTTGGTATTAACTGGAATGTCATATTTTGTTACTAGTTTTTGCCAAATGTTGGTTGTTTGCTAATGTCAGGAATATATGTTTTAACAACAAATTTACATAATCTTACATTGTTGGATCTGTATAAACTTTTATATTCATGCAAGTCAAACCTTTCTTTCCCTTTCAGTGATTGTTAAACCATGTCATTAATAATGACAATCTTAATTTTTATTCCCTTACATTAAAAAAAATTTATTTGTAAGGTAATGATCCTGACAAAATTGTTCCTAGCTTCCAAATAATAAAACAAAAGAATGATTACAAGAAATTGAGATATTCTTCAGAGACTAATTACTGATTCTGTTTTTGAATTGTCTTAATTTGTGGTTTTCTCTTATAATAAAATTTGTTTCAATTAAGGTCATATGTATTTTGACACTAACACAAATACATAAAAACAACATTATTACAAGATTAATTCCTATAATTTAAATACTGTCTAACACCTAAAATACTGGATTTAAAATAATGTATCTGAAGAAGTATCACATTTTAGATGCCACTGCCATAGACAGTGCTTAATGAATCATAAAACTGCTCATAAGTACACTGTTAGCTCCCACATATTTTTTGTTTCTGATTTTTTTTAATACAGTCTAACATTTTGCAACTGAGCCATTCAATGATATGGTGATATTAATTACCATATTGACCTGATTTATTTATGAATATGATTTGCAACTTGAAATTGAAGCTATCTTATTCTTATCTAATATTATTCAAAATTCTATAATAGTATAACTACACAAATTTTCCGTAACATTTTAATTAGTTATCACAAATGACACAAATTACTAATCAATGATATTAAATTTAACACGTATCACCTGTTTAATAGTTGTAAAGCTACTAAACTTTAGTCTAAATAATTAACTTTATAACTTAATCGTAAAATCAACCTAAGCTTAATGTTCAGTCTACGGACATACCTCTCTCACTAAACTCACGATGCAATATACGAAGGAACACGTAAGTACAATTGCAAGGAAAAGCCTGTTCTTCAGGAGTCTAACTACATTTTTCAACTTCATGGTACGAATTACTCTCTTCGTTCTCATTTTAAATCTAATGTCTATTTGTTTACAGAACCTAAATATTTGTTTACTAATTATCCTTCATACTTTCAGTTATAAAAAGGACGCCCTCTTGATATACGTTTACATCCTACTGATCAGGCTCATTTCGTGTTGCGTTGAAAACAAAATCGGTTATAAAGCTATCAAATAACTTATTTATTATATCTTAGAAATTTATTAATGCTGTTTGTTTTCCTAATATTTTCAAATGTGTCATATAGTCTTGACTCTCTGTGCTTAATTTACTGTTGAAATGTAAAAATCGTTATCCAATGAATTTGTATATAATTTAGTGTTTACAGTTTAGGTGTCGCTGAGTTAGCTTTATTTTCGTCTTCTTGAACAACTTTGTAAACACTTGGTGATCTAGAATTCAAGGGTTCTTAAACTTTTTAGACCTGTGAAGCTTCACATCAGAATGAAAAAAACATTCTCATTCCAGAGACTTAATAAAAAAAATAAAATAAAAATAGAAACAATCTGTCACTAGCACCAGATAAAGTTTACTTCAAGCTTTTAGAATATAAATTTATTAAAAATATCAATATTTAAACAAAAATGTTTACTTCTACTAACTTGCTCAAAATATTCTGCTTGTAAAACTTATATCAGTAAAAGTACAGCGTTCTTATTTATTTATTAGTGGCTCGGATGGGCTTACTTTTGTTCACAAAGTAGTTCAATATTTGGAGTTATGGTTTTACCTGTAAGCACAAATCATCTTCAATATTTAGCCCGTTTCTAAATTTGGTCTTTGTAGCTGTGTACAGTGAAAATGTTTGCTCACAAAGATATGCTGTTGGAAAACGCATCAAACTTTTCAAAGCTCTGTTTCTTATTTCAGGGTATTCCATGGCCATTTGAGTCCAAAATTTGCAATTTCTTCCTGCTGAAAACTTATTTTTAGGGCATAATCAGTTGAAATTTCTATAAGCTGTTCTTTCTCTTTCAAAGGCAAATAATTGATATTTACAGAGTTAACCAAGGGATTTTGAATCCACAATAATTTTTTCTAAGTGAGGAGGGAAGTTCTTCCCAATAGTTGTAAACATATCAGATATGTGCTGCAAGACTGAAACCTTTGCATCTTCACTTAAGGAAATTTCATTCATAAGTAAAAAAAACACTGAGATTTTCGAAGCAGTCAAGTCCTTCCATAAGTATACATTCACCCCAAAGTTTTAGCTTACGTTGAAGCGCTTCCATTTTACTCTGAGCTTTGAAGTACGTTACTCTGCATTGTAGCATTCACTTCATTTAGATAGGTAAATACCTAAGAAAGGTAAGCCACTTTCTGTATCCAGCATTTGTTCCTTAATTTGTATGCAAGTTCAAATGGGCATTCGGATAAAAATAAAACTATCTCCTCGTGCGATTCGTAATACCAAACAAGCATTTCTCCTCGAGAAAGCCATTGGACTTCAGTATGAAACAGCAAATTTTTATGGAAACTTCCCATATTCTATCAGAGTAAACTAAAGATCCTCACATCCTGAGTGGTTTTGATTTTATAAAATAACTATTTTTATGATATCATTCAATACTTCTTTTAAGTCTTCTGGCATTCGTTTCATTGCAAACGCATGACGATGAAGACAGGAGTGGATACTGTCGATATCAGAGTTTTTCTTTTTTATGCATGCCACTGAGCCTGAAAATTTTCCAATCATAGCTACAGCCCCATCAGTGCAAGTACTTGAGCAACGCTATCATTGGATCTTATGTTCTTCCATAAATAAATCGACCAGTTTAAATATTTATTCGCCTGTTGTTTGAGTTAGCAAAGGTTTGCAAATTAGCATGTCTTATTCAAAACTAGCTTCGTGAATATAGCGAACAAACACAAGCAGCATCGCATAACCTGCGACATATGTTGATTCATCCATCTGAACGAAAACGTTGGACTCGCTTTTACCCGTCTTATTAACTCCGTTAAGCAAGTTGCTGACATATCCTCGATTCTTCGAAAAACCGAATTGTCAGAAAGGGGCACAGAGTTAATGTTTTAAAGAAATTTCTCATTAATCGTGTACTCTACCAAATCCTTTGTGCATGGTTTTATAAAATCTTCTGCACTTGTATACTTTTGCAATACGGTAAATAACACGATATGAGGCAATAAGAGCACTTTTGTTGTTCTGATGGACAAACGAACGAAATGTAGCTTTTCTTGCATTTAATTGCAAACACTATCTTTTGAAATATTCGGAAGTTAGATTTTTTAATTGGGAGTGTTTGGTTTCTGGATGCCGTTTTAACTTTTAATAAAATTTAACTTTTTAAGTTTACAGCAATTCTTTTATTATCAGACTCTGCAAATATAAAGTGACACAATGAGAGATATGTTGAAATAAGCGATTCCAATGGGGGTTACGGAAGGCTTGTGGAATGCGTTATGAAAAGTTTGCATATAGAAGACAGCACAAAACAGGAAAAGCTAATCTTGTAAATGAAATTTATACAAAATCTGATTTTCAAATTTACAGCAATTTTTGTTATTATAAGACACAACGTAAACAATACAAATTTGAGGAACTGCTTACAAAAATATTAAGTTAGTTAGATAATTATAAATAACATTAAGCTACCAACTACTCCAACAATTTTACCAAATAAAATATTAGGTTGAGGAATAATTCGTGAGCGTTTTTAAATAATTTCATTCAAGCATTACATGCAAGACTATACAATACTTCAATGCATGAACACATTACACCCAAAACATTTATTATGATACTTTATTTCATGTAATACCTAGGTATATAGTATGCATTGTTTTAAACGAACTTGCAAGAAATTAAATGCGAAAAGCAGATGGTGTCGAAAATGCTCAATTTTGTCCACTTGACATTCCATTTAATGAGCTGAAAATGAAAGCAAAAATTAAAGACATAAAAATCAAACACACCATCTATTAGAGCAAAAAAATATCTACCAAATGACGTGAAATATTTTGCGAAAGCGTTTCATTTATGAATATATTTTTTTTAACTTGAAAAAACGCTCACGAATTATTCCTCAACCCAATAATAAGGTTTTGTCGTCAAGGTCCGGCATAGCCAGGTGGTTAAGGATTCCAATATAGTAATGGACCATACCATCATACACCTTTCTTTGATACGCACGAGAATTTCACGAGTCATGTTTTCTTAAAGGAAGAGACATTTCTGGAAAGACTATACCGGAAAAAAAATCTTTTTTTTTTTTTTGTTATTGCCAAATCAAATCAGGTAAAGGCTAGGAGATCTAACATCTTTACAGTGGGATCACAATGGATGAGGGGCGCGTGTGCAAGGCGTTGTTATAAGCACATCTGGCTCTAAATACAAAACATAATAATATCAATAAAACCTCTCGGTCTTTTTTAAATATGTATTTTTTAAATATTTAGTACAGCTAACACGGGGACTGCAATGGAGTGCTGAGAAAAATATTTTAAATGTTTCTCCATTCTTTTCATACAAATTCAATACGTCCATCATGAACACTTGCACATATTTTGGTTTGTGTTATTTTGATTGTTTTTGTAATAAAATTTGGCTCTATGAATACAAATTCAGCCAGTTTATAGACAAGCATAAACACAATCTTCAACTGAGTATTCTCTGAATCTCCAGTTAGCGGAACCTAACTGACTATTCTACAAGAAATCAAGGTGACAAATTAGTTACACACTGTTGTTTTTAGATTTTTATTTTCGGGAAAATTATGTCATATTGCTTCATAGTAATAAATATAATAATTTTGTCGCATAGTTCATTGTTGATTCTATAAATGTTTACAGCAAGGAAAGTATAAGAGTTTCAACTGTACATTTTGTATATCGCTTGTAACCGTCGGCAAAGCCTTCCACTTAATACCAGAGGCCCAACAGCAGTTGCGTAGCTAGGGTTTTCAGCGCCCGGGGACAAAGTCAGTTTTCGCGCCAACTCGTGACAAAATGTAAGCTATAATTCCTAATTATGTAACATAAATCTGGCGCCCCCAACCCCGATGCTGCGCCCGGGGACAAAAGTATCCCCTTGCTTCCCCCAGTTCAGCCACTGCTGAATAGCATAGATATAAATAATACGAGATTGGAAGTCTCGTGATTTTCAGCATGCACAAGCGACCGCCATTGCTATGTTTTGAACGTTTTCAAAGGCCACCAGTCAAACTGAGAATGGCAAGACAATCTCACCCCACAAGTTATTGCTGTTTTCCATCTCAACTACATGTTTGGATAATAGTATTATTTTATTTTAATCAATTTCTCAAAACGAAATGATCTAAACCTATTTTTAACACAGAAACTAGTGTAATAATCGTTCAAAAAACATATATATCTGACCCATCGTATGAAGAATGCATTGGATTTTAACCAAGATGGAACTCTTATAGAGTTCCCACTTCCCCCTTAAATACGGCCTTCACGTAATACCTAAATTTTATTGACCAGTACATTTTTCTATCATGGATACTTCAATACAGTTCATAATGGCCCATCACGTAAAGAGTGATTTAGTCGTTTTATATAAACCCAGTAGTTTGTCATTTTCTATTAACATATTATTTTGTATAAGAGGGCCTGGCATGGCCAAGCGCGTGAGGCGTGCGACTCGTAATCCGAGGGTCGCGCCCGCGTCGCGCTAAACATGCTCGCCCTCCCAGCCGTGGGGGTGTATAATGTGTCGGTCAATCCCACTATTCGTTGGTAAAAGAGTAGCCCAAGAGTTGGCGGTGGGTGGTGATGACTAGCTGCCTTGCCTCTAGTCTTACACTGCTAAATTAGGGACGACTAGCACAGATAGCCCTCGAGTAGCTTTGTGCGAAATTCCAAAACAAACAAACCAACAAACTTTTGTATAAATATTTGCTTAACCATTTAAAAATTGCTATAAACATTAGTATTAATGTTTTTTATGTTATCCACCTATTATTTGTATATTTGTATTGTTCAAACACTTATATATGGTATGGAGTTCAGTTTTGAGGCTCTCCTTTAAAATTTACCTTGAGCCCAAAATTAAGCCCAGAATATAATTATTCAAGATTTTAATGTCATATTTATGGTTATTATAATGCACATACTGTTAAGAAGTAAATAAATTAGCTGCCATCAAGAAGAATCCACCAAAGCATTTGAGAAAGTCGGTAGTAAAAATAAAAGCATTTAAAATCACAAATTTGTCAGTCTGACTGACTGACTGACTTTGTTGGAAAGACTTAATTTTTTCTGCCTTCATCTTATGCAAATATAAATGCATAAATGATTTACGCTACCTTGTCTGAAAATGCCCCCAGTGGCTCAGCGGTATGTCTGCGGGCTTACAACCTGGTTTCGATACCCGTGGTGGGCAAAGCACAGATAGTCCATTGTGTAGCTTTGTGCGTAATTCAAAACAGAATGTCTAAAAGCATTTTTCTTAGTTCTACTTATAACCTTAGTGATAACAATAACCATTTTACCACACTACTAACGACTTGACAATACACCAGAAGCCGTATTCTATGATTACCAGAACGCTTTATGAGTCTCCAAGTAACAACTCATCCTCGTATCACGCGTGGATGCGCGAGTTACTTGTGCGTAGGCACTACATAATCAGTGTGTAGCCGTATCAGCCAGATAAACAAGCAAAGTTTTTAGTTCTATACATCTAGTTCGATGGTTCTGCGTTTGATAAAGCAATTCTATTACAGTAGTCAACACTGAAGACGTAAGGACGAACACAACCACCGCCGAAGTCTGACACGGCTTTGCTCTAGTGCTCTGGAGTGAAAACAAGAATGATAAGTTGAATAATTTTTCATTGTATTGCTTTCAAAATGAGTGTAGCCTATTGACATCTAAGGTTGTGTTTGAAACAGTGCGTTTTTAAAAAATCTGCCTTTCAAAGAAACAAAACGAGATAAATGAATAAAATTTTATGTTGATAACATTGAATAGTCTTTGTCCCAGTGAAGAGAGCATTAGATCAAGAATAGAGACCATGTTGGAAAAAGTAATGCTGAATATGCGAAACAAGCTTCAGCCATTAATACAGCCAAAGAAAAGGTTGCCATTCTGGTTAAATGGAAGAAAGAGTATTGCAAAGATATCAGAAAATGTTGAGAGGTAGCTCTAAGAAATGATACGAGAAGGATAGACCGAGAGTCCAGTCATTTTCGAAAACATACCTGTTTGTTTTTTTACTTTTGAGCAAAGTTACGCAAGGGCTATCTGCGCTAGCCGTCCATAAGTTACCAGTGTAAGACTAGAGGGAAGGCAGCTAGTCATCACCACTCACCACCAACACTTGGGCTACTCTTTTATTAACGAATAATGGGACTGACCCTTACATTATAACGCCCCCACGGCTGAACGGGTGAGCATGTTTGGTGCGACAAGCATTCGAACCTGCGACCCTCGGAAAACGTACCTATAAAACCCATAGTCTCCATATGCAAATCTCCATTAGTCTTCATCTTGGCTACTCGGAAAACTGTTTAACTCTTACCTTATAAAAAAAAAACAAATTTCGCACCCAAAAAGCATTGATTACTTTCTCAACAGGTTATGCGAAGATGGTTTATGGATAAGCAAACTTATTACTACCATATATTCCAAATCATGTATTAAACACATTATTCTACGTTATTATTCACACCATCTAACAAACAATCTGTCATTATTGATCAACTTATTAGGATTAAAAAAAAACCTGCAATACCATAGACAGTAATATGAAACCCAGGATGAAATTTCAATAGCTATCATTGTCCAGTGGCTATCCAGATAGTTAGATTACTAAGACATTCCACAACTGTAACACAGAATATTTTAACAAATAATGATTAAAAAAACAACAACCATGTCAAAATGCTATCTCACAGATTATTCCATTCGTGGATTAACTCTTCACTGCTTTTCTTCGTCAAACGATTAGAAAAGCTGATTTTATTATCCATACTATACAAAAACACGATAAGAACTGAAGGATATACTGAAGCAACTGGTATTTTAAAATAAGTTGTAAGTAAGTTCTAAGCGTTAATGTTAAGTTTTATTCTACACATTCGAACGAAGATTATAAATAATATATAGCTGTGAAGTGTGTATAAGATTATTTTAAGACAAATATTTATTTTTGGATACTGTGAAGCATTTGGATCCGTGTTTGCTATCGCGCATGTTGAGTTACTTTGCACAAATAAGTGGATTTTGTTCACGCGAGTGTAGTGCAGTTTGAACGTTATTTATAACGTAGGCCTACAATAATTTACGACAATACGCTAGTGTTTAAGAATGTAGAAACGTTAGAGAAGGAAATGAAGTAATATGTTTTTGACAAAAGGATTGAAAGTTGAATTATTTTCACCAGTTAATTTTAAATAACCTGATAATGATACAATAATACTTAATTTTTTGACATACAAATATCGCAAATATGACAATTCATAACACTGAAATTATAATGAGAATGCTGTTAATTTCAATCATTTAACAATTATTTATTAGTTATGATATATGTTGTTAAAGTACCCCGATGGTTCAGGTTACTTCTGAGGGTTTATGACTCTAATACTCAACTTTTAACGCCTGTGGTGAGTACGACACACATAGCCCATTTTGTAATGAAGCGCTGAGCAAAAAATACAAAAATATATAATTTTGAAGTTACATTAGCTCCAGTAAGGTTGTTATTTACAACACGTGTAGTATAACTAGTCCGCTAATGGATCAGCAGCAATTAAGTTTGCAGACTTACAATGCTTAAATCCAATGTTCGATTCTTCGTGGCAGATAGTTTTGTTTGGTCATTGATAAGCTCAAAACTCCAAAATAAAAACAAACAAAAGCACTACGACAGACACATTGAAAAATGAGTCTATGAGATATTTCTTACTTTTAAATAATATTGTTTAGACATTGTGCAGTTCTCAATTGTTTATGAGGTTATTCCTAAGTTCAGATGATTGCAAAACTATTTCAAGCAAAGATGATGAATCATCTCTTACACCCACCTTCTTTATGGATTTCTACCTCATTTTACAGTTGAGTTTACCTTTTAAAAATATCCCTTTCTGAGAAGTGTGGAAGGCACATGCGGCACTCTTTACCACCTGAATGTTTGTATTAGAGCATAGCTACGTTGGGCTATCGTTGCTTCCATTGCGAAGAATATAACCCCGGATTCTAACCCCATAAACTTACTGCTGTCTCTTCAGAGAACACTTGAGTGAACGGCACAGGGATGTGATTTTCATAGATAATCTTTAGTGTAGCACTTTATCAAAAGATTTTTTTTCTTCTTCTAAATCTTACCCTGCTCACAGTTCATTCAGCTTTACCTCAGATTCAGTGAGTCATGTTTAAGGAATATGTCATACAATTTAAAGTGAAAAACAAATAAGTAAAAACGAAGAGCAATGTGTAATAACTAGACATTCATGATCCATAAAACCGGTCAAACAACCTTGTTCCATAAGTAACCTGTTGTATAATTTTTTTTAAAAAGTTAATTTTATATTTTTAAAATTGAGTTTATCAAAACTAGAAAAGGTGATATGTTATTTTTTAAGTAATTTTTATTGTGCAGCAACATTATTATTTTTTATTTAAACAAATTACCACTGCTATTTTACACTTTAAATATAAAGTATTAATAAAATATTTTATCTCATTTTCTGCCACTTATTTAACAAACCGGTGTTATTTAACATGCAATTAAAAACGACTTCGGGTTTTCAAAAATGGTTGTACAAGCGACTTTATGAACGAAGTACATGAAGGAGGGGTTGCATGGTTTCTAATAAATTTATATTTGTAATAGCAGAATGTTGATTAAAGAATTGTAAGTATATATCACGAAACTTATGAGCATTTACACAATTGTTATTCTTATAGAAAATATGTAATTGGAAAATAAATAATTATTTCTTAAGTAGGTGTAATTTAATGTTCGCTATTTTACTGTTCAGTGCTTAGAAGTTAGATTTAAGCTAAAATATATCTTGTTCGCAGACGACATGGTGTCATTGTTAATAGTATGTAATTTTAATTTATAGCCTCAACTTTAGGCTAAAGCAATAATATTGCAAAGTTAGTATTAGTAGTAATAGTATTATTGGTATTACACTTAAATTTTACTGCTACTGCGAGTTAATGTGTTAATTACTGTTAAGTGTTACAAAGTTAAGATCTTTGCCAATTTCTCAGTCTCGGTACATACGATTGTGATGACTTGAAACTTATAAATATTGTTTATGTTTCACAACTATGATATAAATTACTCAACTCTTTTATCAGCAATAATAGTATAAAATACAATATTTAATACAACCAGTTTTGTTTTTTTTGTTATTAAAAAGTGTCACAAGATGGTGGAAAGTAAAACATTGATAATGTATCTCAAAATGGCTGTATGGATATTAACACTTTTATTGATAATCAGAGAACAACATTTTAACCTTCATAGATCATCTTTAGGTTAATCTGTATTTTTAGCTCTCTTTGGACCTGTAGAGTGATACTGTCTTGCCTTGTTTGTTTTGTTGTTTTTTTCTCGCATAATGTAGTTGCTCAAAATTTGGTACATGTTTATGTAATATGAAGTCTGAAAATAATGATGTAATTCAATTTTGTATTTGCTGTTCTTAAAATATCGAAAAATGCATTCTTTTGTATTACAGTTAATACTTTTGTGTTCCTAAAATTGTGTAAATGTATCCAGTAGTTATTTGTTTTTATAAAACTCATTTTTAGGTCTTATTTGTCTAATATTTATTTTTGAATCTTGTTTGTATAAGTTGTTATATATAAAGTAACTGTTAAAATAATGCAAGAAAGAAATCGGACTTTTAAAAATGTTATTGATCAGAATGTTTCATATATCCAGTTAGATTCAATTTGTTTAATTTTTATCAGTTATTTGTATTTGTTTTTACCTTTTGAAGCAGTTACATAACCATGAAAAAAATACAATGTTGGTGAACAATAAAAGCTTTAATCCTCTGTCGTATCTTGAGTGTACACTGACATAGGTAAATATTTTTAGTTTTGTTCACACTGAGTTGTTTTTGTCTTTTATAACTAAGGACTTTTTGTGCACAAAAGGCTTTTCTGTCATACAAAATAGTTTGTCATTACAGAACACCTAGCTTGCCATATCTAGTCATCCAAATATCCTAGGGTATTTTCATATAAGAATATAATTGTAATTTTGAAAAATACAACATTATCACAAAAGAAAACTTTTCCAAAAGTTTCTTGAGCTTTATGAACTTTTTATTAAAATTCATTGTTTTCTAAGTCAGGCTTAAAAATATTTGTTTGCTGTTACCTGATTGACCTCATGAAATTGGGGCCACATGAAAGACTTTTTTAACATTATGATCAGATAAATTTTTATTTTCTCCAATTTCTGCAGGTATAATGATGCATCTAACATAATTTGCCAACTTTAAAATTGTTATTGCTGTGTTAGAGTTATAATATTTTTTCTCAGAAATCCATGTAGTCTGCAATGACATGGCAGGGCATCACCTGATTACCAGTCAACAGCTCAGTGCTTACTGGCCGATGTATGACGGTTTGACAACATGGCTTATCTTGTTCTAGTGACCCTTTACACTAAACTAATAAATTCATGATCTAGCAAAGGAGAATTTACTATTGTTGAGTGTACATCAACAATATGAAAAAAAAAAGTCTGTTCAGTGGATTTGTCTCTGAAAATTGTTCTTGTGAGTTGAGGATTAGGCTGAAATTAAATTCTGATAGGAAACTTAACCTGGTGAAGGAAGAATTTGTAGAGGTACTTGGTGAAAGAGATAAAATGGAAGAACAAACCTTAAAACTGTTGGCAGTAGTCAATTCAATCAATCAGTCAAGGTCAAAACTGACTAACAAGTTGATGTTTCAATATAATTTGAAATTTCTGTAAATTCTTTCACAGAATAAATGTTAATAGTAATTGTATTCGTGTTGTGTTTTAGGTGATAATGAAACTAGTGGTAATTCCAAAAATTTTTCTGCCAATTAATTAAAAAGGTTTTAAATTTTAAACCAATTTAAACTAAAATAGTTCAAAGCCTGGCCATTATATAATACAAGAACTGATTTTGCTAGTCACTTCTTAGAAACCACACAGTATGCTGTAAATAGATTTTACATACATTAAATTGATGGAGATACATATTTAGGGAATGGTATAACCTTGTGTGGAGGCCAAATGATCCAACTCGTTGTGACACCAAAAAAGCATCTCAACAAAACTCTTGAAATAAACATTGAAAGAAGTGAATAGTCATATAAAAAATATCTGTTAATTCTGTTTCAGAAATGTCAAGGTTTGGGTTAATATAAATCTGTTCTTTAGGGTGGGCATGAAAAATGCTTATAAAAAATTTGTAAAGTGTATCTCCAGATGCCTTGTATGGATATTAACACTTTTACTAATAAAGTAGAGAACAACATTTTGACCTTCTTTGGTCATCTTCAGGTTAACAAAAAGAGAGTTTGTAACTGACTATTGCTGGGCTCATGTCTCAGGGATGAGTGTGTAAACAGGTAAGGGATCATAGGTGGCATTGCATGCAGATGTTAGGTTATTAATTAATATGGGTATAAAGTTGTCCCCTTATATTGATATAATTTTTGTTTTAGTTGTTGTATAAGTAGGACTTCTTTGATTTTGTATGTGTTTGTATTTGTTTCCCTACTTTAATATATGGGTATTTTCTATAGTTATTTTGTTACAGTATTCAAAAACATGTGAAAGTGTTTTTTTGTGTTCTTTGAATCTGGTTTCCACTTCATAGCTTATTTCTCCAACATAGAAGTCATGGCAATTATCACATTGTATTTTATAAATAATGTTGGTGTGGTGTTTGCCACAGTAGATTTTACATAGTATGGACTTTAGTTTTCTACCTGTTTTTTTGAATAAATTTGGTGTCTAATGGAGTGTTGTGTTTTGTTATGAGATTTTTTCCAAATGTTGGTTTTTTTTTGCTGATATTTGAGCATATGGTATGCAGCATTATGTTCTAGGTGTGTGTATATTTTTTTCAAGGGCATTGTTTATAAATAACACTTGAAACTGTGCAGAGATAAAGGTTAAAATATTTCTTGACATTTTTTCTTTCTGAATTTCAATAACTAAATTTAACAAAGTCACAAATTAATAGTTGTTGAATTAATTTAGAATTACTGTTTTTACTTAAATTGTGTTATTTGTTAAACTAGCTTACCTTTGACCCTGGGAACCTGCACACTTTGAAATAGGGTAAAAGGGGTGTTATATGTTACCTTGGAAATTAAAAGCCAATACATATTATTCTTTCTTTGGAAAAAAAATTTTGGACTGAATACTTGCAAAATAATTTTGTAAAACATGACATCAGGAAAGGAAGTCAACATGGATTTTGTGATGACAGCCATGTGCACATAACGTAGAACATACACTTTAACCTTGACTAGCTCAACACAATAAAGAAACATTTTGGGACTCCTAGGATCTGTTACTTCAAACATCATAAATTACATGCTATTCATATAGACTGAATAAGTGATATAATGTTTTGATTGGTAAAACCATTTTTTTATAATTTTCCTTATACATTAATGCAGAACACTTGTATGTACTGTTAATAACAGGTGACTTTATAAAGTATGTGGTACAACCTGTACAGTGTTATGGGGACAGCTGATATGCATCCATTGTTCTTTTATTCATTATTGCAGTTGAACATACTTAATGTCATATGTTTACAGTACTTTAGTGATTTGCGTAAAGAATGATTTAACAGTAAAAAATATATACATTCTGTATAATTAAGTTTAGTGTTATTGTCATGTGACTGACTGTTGAGATAATTTAAGGTGGCTTTATGTTTGTGATAATTGAGTCAAAGTTAATTCATCAGACAAGTGGTGATTAAAGCTTCTGAGTAAGTTCTGAATGCACAACTTACGAAGATTAGATCCATGGAGAAAGCTGGAAATGAGGAAGCTTTGTTATCAATAATCTGATGAACAAGCAAGGGTATAAAATGAACATATTGAGGTCGTTTCTAGATACCAGTCAGTGAACTTATATTTAATATTCAATAAATTTATGCCACCACAAAATATTTTCAATACTTTTGTCAATCATGTGATGAGGGATAATCATTTTCTGGTGTAAGTACTGAGAAAAAGAGATTTCAATAATTTTTAATGATGTACAATGTAAATGATGAAGTTTGAAATTATTATTTAAAACTATAATGAGTTATCAGTAATGTTAGTTATAAAACGCTTGAACACTAATTTCAATTACTAATTGTGTTTCTCTTTCCTCAGCCGTGTAATTTTGCCTTTGACTGTGGAAGAGGTATGTGGATGATATAGTAATGTTTGGTTCTTAGTTTCATTTGTAAATGAAAAATAATTTTTACATATATGTATGTGTATATATATATCAGCATTTCTCTAATATAATAGTTTGTCACTTATTTTGTGTTTGTATTTCGTACAGAACAATTTCGTAACCTTGTATGTAGATTTCAACAGAAATATTTGAAAGAAGCTAATAGTTGTGGACCATGATCTTTTGTTATATGTGACAAGACTTACGTAGTTGTATGTTAGAAACTGAAAATGTGATCTAAAATGCTTAATAAAAAACTTTGATTTGTCAGGAATGTCTAAAAATATACCTTTTGTTTCCCTCCAACTATCATATTGTTAGGACTACATTGTCATTTATTAAATCTGAATGATGTTCTGGTCTCAGTACTAAGGTTTTTATCACATTCAACCAGAATATGCACGGTCAGTCTTTATGACTTTCAACCAGAACATGCGCGGTCAAAAGTGTTATTCAGGTTAGTGCAATCCATGGAATTTTAAATTACAGTACAATCAGCTGTTCTGAAAATGTCACTGAAACAGATATTGAAGAACTATAATAAACATACATCAGAGTAAGAGGCTGGTACATAATCACCAAGACTGGTGACCTTGTATTCTTGGTTGATCCTTTACCATGGTTATTTGTTGAGATTCTACAAAACTTAACATTCCAAGGTATCACACACCTCTTGCACAGAAAGCTGATTTCATTGTGCATCTGCTTTAGAGAGATGTGTGCCACCAACCTTTCAGTAATACTCACCTATAGGTAGAACCTACCTATAAAAACCAGTTCAGATTTTACACAATGCTGTTTAGTTGGGGTGTACAAGATCATTCTCTTTGATCAATTGTGATTTCGTATATTGTTCACATAAGGTCTACTATCTCTAATTCTAAACACAAAGAGATCTCGTCTTTGGTCCTCGGTTGAACACAGTATTCCACATCCTCTCCAATATGCTAGGGGCAAATGGAATGCTCCTTGTCCACTTAGTTGGATAGTGAGAATGAATGTTCCATACTAGATGAGTTATGTTCCTGTGGATATGTAAGGCATACATGATTCTATCATTCTGACTATAAGGCTTTTGAACTATTCCAGGTGGAAGAGAAAGTTTGTCCAACACTGTATTGCTTCTTTTTTCATATTTATTCAGGTGGAATATATCACTTTATGGCTGCAGGTGAGGATCCAATTAAAAGTGTGTGTGTGTCTATATATATATGAAACATTGTGGTCCGATAGCCCTAGCCAGTAACTTAGATGATAGGAACCAAGACCTCCTGATTTCAACTTCAAGTTATGGAACCTCAGCGATCTGGATAGGGCTGGCTTATAATGATTACTTGTGTACTGTTCCACTCTTGATACAGGAACTTAGTTCCAGGTGAAGAGCATACCTGTTCTGAATGTCATGTGGTTCTCCCCCATTTGTGTGTCACACTTATCTCTGTTCACCCCTGTGCTGAGCAAATGGTTTCTGTATGGATCATACCTATACTGACCCCTCCATCTTGTCAGTTTGGGATTCTAGCTATGGTGTGTAATGAATTTACTATTATGTATTTATTTTAAAAATCAGAGTTTGTTTCAATTTAAAATTGTTGTTAAATGTGTATTGTGAACATCCCATCTATTCTCTAAATTTGTAGAAGATTCTTGAGTGTAAGAATACTATGTGTGCATGTAAAATACTAGAACGTGCCAGTATTGCTGTCAACTGAACTTTTAAGAACCTTGCCTTAAAGTTTATAAAAGGTAACCAATGCAGAGAGACAGTTTTATATTGTTGGTTTGCTACATTTAGTATACTGTAAACCTCAGAAGCTATGACTTTGATGAACACTTATTAATTGGAAAACTACAGACATTTGGCCAGGAATGTTTATAGATTTCAAATGTTACAAACCATTTAACTTAGTGAATTAACTTTTAACTTTATATGTTAGTATTTCTAACATAGTTTACGCATTAAGTGAACTGTACCAATGTCAGTTAAGAATTAATTCACTCAGTGTGAACTATCAATAAAATATTCAGTTCCAGACCACATAAAAGACTTAATATTGTTTGTTAGTTTGTACAACTTTTGTATGTAAATGGTGTTTGTAATCACTGTTTGTAACAACCATTATTATAAGTTATTATTGTTTGTATATGAAAATGTGTATTAAGAAAGAATATTGTGTGTATCAATTTTGTTGGCAAATATAAATTTGGCACATATTAACATTCAATTAACTTCTAAATTCATGTTAAAATATCTGGTGGTTTTAATTGTAATGTATAATATAAATAAATCAGATAATTATAATATGTAACATGTGCCTTTAGATGATAAGTGTGTTTTGAAAGTAAACATTTTCCTGAACTGAAAATGTATTTCCAGTAATACTTATCTCTGCTAACACTTTCCCACCCTGCCTACACACTAAGAGCTGGTGTAAACCTTGAAAAAGTGACTACATTATCTAAGTGTGGTGTTTATGCACAGTACCAGGATAGAGGGTATAGAAATTTGAGTGAGAAATTGCCAAAGGAATTTAAGTTCCGTATAAGTAAACTGGAGCACGTGAGACCAGTGCTTAAATAGGTAAAGAATAGCTATGTTGTTTCATTTTTGGAAAATGTTAACTTTTCTTGTGTTCTTCAGCCTTGAATTATCAGTTATGCACCATTCTTTCTTTCCTGTATTATAATCTTCTGTTTGTTCTCTACTTCCTAATCCTTACTCTAATTCATATTGTTTACTGTTCCTGGACCATTTCCATGAATTTTCCTTACCATCTGTATAATTCTTATTTCCTTAATTATCATTACTCTGCTTTCGCTTTTGAAATTCTCAAGTTTGGATTTATTTGTGCCTTTTGAGAGGGGTATAGGGCAAATTTTGGGTATATATTTCATCATTCAGTACCCAATACTCATGTTTTTCTCTGATTCTTTTTACTGCCCTTTACTGCTCTCCTCTGTACCTCCAGTATAAGGCACTCTCCTGTGCCCCAGGACATTTTGCAGGTGTTTCTCTACTGTGGCTATTCCTATTTTTCCTTTGCTGCTTACTTGCCTTGCTGGAGATTCTTGGATAGGGGTACTGCTCTGCCAGAAGTTCATCATTTTTCCAATTTTTAAGCCATTCTTCTAACCCCTTTCTTTGCCCTGATGTATAGAGATATTCTTGATTTGATTGAATCATGGACTGAGGCTTCACATCATCTGTCTACTCTTTTTTTCATTTGCTTCCACACTGTTCCCAACCCAATCCTCCACCATTGTACCTCTTCGTCGTCCTTAGTTCTGTCATTTTGATTCCCAGTTCTATCTGGCATCAGTTCCATTGAGCTTGCTGGTTATGTTTCTGTCATGTTGGACCCCACAGGTGTCTTGACTATCAGAGTTTGAAGTTACACTTTCTATCCACATACAGGGTTTCTACTTTTTTACTCATCAATTCTCTATCCAGTTCTCTTTTCCCATTTTTTTATCTTAATTTTGTTTCATTTTCTCCTTTTGCTTCTATTTACGAGGTCTGTTAAAAAAATACGTGGACTTTGAATTGCGCAGCTCCATTTGGTTCCAGGGGAATCCGCTTGGTGTCGCTAGGTTCGCACAGATCAGCTGATTACGACGCCATTTCCCGATTTCAGATATCTTCATTTGTGTATTAGCTATGCGGTTTTAAGTGAAGTACGAATTTTTCGTTTGGCGGATTTCAGAATGAATGACCTGAAGGAGCAACGACTTGCTGTGAAATTTTGTGTTAAACATGGAAAATCTGCGACTGAAACTTTTGCTATGCTTAACACGGCTTACGGTGATGTTGCTATGAAGCGTACGGCATGTTTCAAGTGGCATGAACGTTTTAAGGATGGTCGACAGTCCATTGAAGATGATAACTGTTCTAGACGTCCTTCCACGTCAACTGACGACCCACATGTCGACAAAATCAACACCCTGGTGTGGGCAAATTGACGTCTGACTGTCAGGGAGCTTGCTGAAGAGTGCTGGATCTTGTTACAAGATTTTGACCAAAAAATTGAAGATGCACTGCGTTGCTGCGAAATTTGTGCCTCAGAACTTGTGCGTTTTTGGCCAAACACTCGATCACTGTTCTTCTCCACCCACCATACTCACCTGACCTTGCTCCTTGAGATTTTTTCTTGTTCCCCAAACTCAAAAGACCCTTGAAAGGAAGAAGATTTGAGACGATTCCCGAGATTAAGGCAAATGCGACAAAGGAGCTGGAGGACATTACAAAAGAAGCGTACCAGGACTGTTTCAACAAGTGGAAATACCGTTGGGACAAGTGTGTGCGTTGGGGAGGAGAGTAATTTGAAGGGGTCCCAGACCTGTAACTTCTAAATAAAGTACATTTTGTTTTATGACGTCAGTCCGCGTATTTTTTGAACAGCCCTCGTATATCCCATGTCTCAGAGACTGTCACAACTTCCACAAAATCCTCACTCCGTGTCAATAGTATATTCACTAAGGGGTTGTTTTCAAATCAGTCGCAGCTAGAATTGAACTTTTCCCATCTGTCTGTAAACAATGGACCTTGTCACTAGGATTTATGTCTTTCTTACTCATTCTGCATATTAAATTTCATGTTTGGTGAGCTTGGCTTCAAATGGACTGCTTGTCCCTTTAGGTCACATTCACATGTAACTCCTCAGTTGACTTTTGCATAATCAGAGGGATAACTTGTGGATTGCTCGACTTCAACGGTTCTTCAGTCCCTTCCCCATTTTAGTATTTGGATGGATGACTGGAATAATGTGTTACCATCATCTGTGTGCCAGTACCTACATCTCTTCACATGACTTTCTTCTCCAGTTAGTGATCATTCCTGACTGTCTACCATTAGTACAGTAAAAGATGACATAATACTATTACTATCTCTCATAGTGAATCATTTCATTAAGTTACATTCCAACATCAACTTGGTTTTTTCTAAATTAACTGCCAGTTAGGTAATCTGATGCAGAATTCCTTCCTTTCAAACTTTGGATGTTTGTTCTTGGGCCAATAGTCAAAGGGTTGGTTTCCTCATATGCCATTTACCAAGTACCATGAACCTGGTTGTGGACTGCTTTCTTAGTCAGACTGTGTTCTGTTTATAGCATGTATCTTTTTTCTCCCAAGTTTCCAGTTATTGGGTGATCTTGTCTTCCTTCTATTTACCTTGTTGTTACTGCAAGGTATTCTTACCCTCTTCTCTCCATCTTTTTTCAATACTTCCTTATCCACAGATACTCTTGCACTATTCCTTTGTCCAACTAGGTCCTCAGTGGTCATCCTGAACACTTTTATCTACACTCATTCAAGTCATCATTGACAACCAGCAGCTTCTGTTACTTTCTTTTCAGACATAATCTCTTTCTGCTTGCTTGTGGTCTTCGTTGTTCACCATTTTGTGCTAACAACTCATCCTGTGCTCTTTCATTGCTCTTATTATTTTTTGTGAGTGGTCCTTCCTCCCTACGTCATCAGCCACTCACTGAGGAGACCTCTACTTTTCTCTTCTCTTCTATTTTTCTGTTGCACTCTTCTTTGCTCATTAGTGCTTGAGCAGACTTTTCTACTCTGTTTGTGCCATGTTTTTGCAACTTGGATTGTATCTTTCAGTTTTGGAGTTTTCATTTTCCACTTTCCTTTTCTTCCAGAGACAAATCACATTATTGATATAGTCTAACACATTCTTTGTTTGATTCCTTCTCTTTTGAAGTTGTTTCTTACAGGTGGCCAGTGTTTTGTCCCATCAGGTTTGTAACCTCTCTCATTCTCGCACTGCTCGTTTTCATATGCCACTGTACAAGATAATTCAAACTCACATGTAGACTATCTCATAATTTTGTTTCCCATTGGCTATCTAGACTCCTGCACCTGGTGTTGGTCTAAGAGCCTGATGGTAGAGTTTAGAACAACATATAATTCTTGCACCTACCTACCACAGCTGGTGTCTGTACAATAAGTCTGACAGCAGAGTTGAGGTTAGCACTCAGTATGGTCTGAATATTCCCCAACTACATTGCACATATTGGCTCTCCAGTATTTAATGTGTCAGTACTTGCATGGCCATGTTCTTTTTTTCACTCATTGCCTCTTCCTCCATTCTAATCTGGAAAAGAGTATACTGTGGAAGATATGAGATGCAGTCTCCAACAAATGTTCCCCTAGGGGGAGTCCCTATCATTTAGTGTCACAGTTAATGTGTTTCATTTGGATGCTTTCTGAAGGGAATTCATTCACTTAACTTTTCTACTGGATCCTCCACCATATCAAGGTGGGATTCTAGTTTGTTTTTTTGTGAAGATGTGTGTTTTGACTCAGAAGTTAACATTTTACTTTCTTGAAAATATGTTTCTAATAGATACTTGGTTCTTTACACACTTCTTGACCTTCCTTCCCACTTCTGATTTACCTTACTATTTCTTACTTCATTATAGAATGAAAATAATAAGTGTAAAAGCACAGAAGGAGCTAATGTGTGGTGAGGTTGTCACCTTCCTGTTGCTGGAGGACTTTTACTGCACAATCATCATTATGCAGTAGCACTACTCATGAGCAATCTCTGGAGTTAAGTTGGAAGTTACCAAGAGGATAGTGGCATGCACATCTTTGAGGCAGATACTCGGGAAAAATAGCTTTGTGTGAAAAAGTGTCTATGGGAAATATATGCTCAGGGAGGGAAAATGTTAACTTTGAAATAATGAGAACATGTGCTCCAACTCAAACTGAAATAAAAACAAATATGGGTGCAGGACTTTTGGAAAAAAAAGTGTGTTAAAATTGAAATATGTGTAGTGTCCCTGCATAGAAAGCTGCAATCGTATTCTCTCTCTCTCTCTAATTATACCTTGTTATAATGTGTGTTTAGTTTCAAATCTTTACTCTTTTTTTTTCTTGCATTGTTTGACTTAGTGTAACTTCATGGTTCACTTCAAATGAAAGTTTTATTAAACTGGTGTAAGTTATGTATGTAAGTAAACTTGTTTTAAAATTATTTAAAGTGATATGGTTTTTCTAAATTATGAGTTATAACTAACCTTTGATAACAGTATCAAGTTGGCCAACTGTACTCTGTGGCACAGGCCAGTAAAAATGAAACAGGGGGAGGAGAAGGGATAGAAGTCTTGAGAAATGAACCCTTTGAAAACTACCCCCTTTTAGGGGGGAAGTACAGTTCTGGTCAGTACACTTACAAGATCTACCACCTAGCTAGGTAAGTATTGTTTTAAATTATTTTTGAAGGGGAAGTAACAAATAAGCCTTTTAAAGTTTTAAATGTGGAGACAAGGGGAGAATAAATAGTTGTATTACTGGTGAGAATGTTTCACATTTTTAGTTTGCTTATACTTGTGGTTTCTGATGTAAAGCAACTTCCTCCATTACTGTTAAAACTCATTTTCCTGTAGCAAAGGATGTTCAGAGTCTGGAAAAGTTGGAGAAGTGTAAAAGTGGGTGAAAAAGGTAGACAAATCTTACTGTATTGGCCTAAGGTGAACTTTAATACAAGGCAATCCTCATTTTTTCAGGAACCATGGGGGAAAACAATTGTCATAATTTTTTTATAGGTGCACAAAATCAGTACTATAACTGAACAGCCCTTGTGCAGATCAATAGCAAGGATTAGCATAAAACTTGAGCAAACATCTGCATCCATGCGTAAATGGACATTCAGGAATACAACAGATTAAAATAAGAGGAAAGGGAATTTTCTCAGCCTATTTATGGATAAAAATATCTCTTTATAATTGGGCCAATGCCTTTTTTTATTTATTAGAACATGCAAGTGTGAACCATGCCATCTAACTGTGCTAATTATTGTCAAATTTTACCAACCCTTATTAGTCACTTTATTCTTTATATGATGACAATTATCTTATTCATCATATTTTAGGAAAGAATAGATAGAATTTTAAAAAAGGAATAAAAATACAGCATTTGACTGTCTTGATATCAAATTATGTCTTTGTAGCACTAGCTGGGAGTGAGCATATTCTGAAGTTATGACTTTTTATAACCAGATGAGAAGTTAAAGTGGTTGTAATAAGATGATGATAAGAAACAGTTGAAATACCAGTGTATTGTCTGTGTCTGAAAAATGTTAAATTTTGTCTGGAAAGTCGTGGATTAGTGTTTTGGTAAGAGTATGACCACTGCATAATGTTTCTACCTTAACAAAAACTGTTGGGAAAAACAAAGCCTACAGAATGTACACATTGAATTGTCCTGTGAAAAGTATTACTTAACTCATTTTTTGCATAATACAATATGTATAACTAATTAATGATGAAACTTTTGACTGCTTTCCGTAACTGTGGTTAAGATAGGATGTTTAATTTGACTTTTCTAAACAATTTTTACATGTGTGAAAAGAAGGGGTTTAAAAATCAAAGGTAGTTGTTAATGATACTTGCATCTTGGTTCTTAAACAAAATACTTTTCATTTTGAAATTTAGTAAAATACGAATAGCTGAGCATAACATCTTGATATTTGTACATCTTAATGTTCAGGTTTTGTTCATGGAATACTTTAATGCTGAAATGTTTTTGTTTTTTCTGATAGTAACATCTGTTATTTGTGAATGTTAAAAATAATGTTTGTATCGTCATTCATGTATATATTGAAGTTTTTTTTCTAATTTGTCACGTTGGTTTGAGATTAAGTTACCAGGCTGAATTTAAAACTATCTCCAGTTCTTTTTCTAAATATAACTTTAAAATGCAAGCAATATTTCAAAGAAAATTATATTTTGGGACAGAAAAATAAACAAATTGGGTAAACTTTATACTCTCAGCCAAAATGGATTTCTTAGTATACTTGTCTGATGATTGATCTAAATACATTTTTATTTCATGTTCTTTGATAGTTTATTAAAAGTACAGTTGAAAATAAGAAAGAATATATTTATTTTTGTTCAATGAAAAATTCTGGTGTTTTAAGTAATGTAGAAATGTATCACCAGTTTTAAGTAATGTATCACCAGACCCACAATGTTTTTAAAAATATTATATACTATGTTTGTTTAGCTATGGGTGGGATGCTATTAAGATGTAATGATATCTCGGGCATTCTTTAAGCACATCAGGTTCAAACTATACTGCAGTAAAACACACATTTTCTCACGTTTAGTAAAGTTCCTGGGATTATTCGGCTCCTCGCACCAAAAGGTTCATTGGAAGTTCACGAAGAAGCTTGGAATGCATATCCATACTGCAAGACAGGTATGTAAATGTTAAGTCACAGGCTCATTTAATTTTATGTATTTCTTTCTATTTGAGTTGAATAAGGTGACTTACTAAATGCCATTTTTCTGACATCTAATTTGATTTCTTTCTGTATAATTTTTGAAAAGCTATAAGCATGGTTGTTATACCTTCTTATTGAAACTACCAACAAGCTGGGTTGTTCAGAATCTAATTTTGATTATAGAAACTGATAGATATTTAATTTTTTTTCTGTTTGTTTACTCATTTTTATATACATGTGCATAATTAACTTAAATACATTGCTGTGCAAAAGTTTTAGACATTTGACATTTCTCTGTTCTTATGTATAAAGACACTGAAAGTGTTCAGTGTAAATTTACATTACAAATAATCTTACTTAAAATTTCTAATAACTGATTCTCATTATATCATGGGCATTTAGTTTCTTCTCAAAATTATATTTAAATAAATATTTTATAGTATATTTTCTAAAAATTAATAACAATCTAGTAGCTATATCTATGGAGAATGGTTATTCTATTTCTGGTATTTCATGAAAACATTTTTTGTGTTTGTTCATCTTTCATAACCATTTTTGACGTGTGTGTTTTTAAGCTATGTTTCTATTTTCTTCTTGATAAATCATTATAGATTGAAACATGCAGAAAAAATTATTCTCAAAGGCATATTCCTACTTGGTCAATTTTTCTTGTAGTTTTAAAATATTTCTTACTTGATGTAGAATATTATTTTTCATAGAAGTAAAATTCTAGATTATTATTAAATTTAGTGTACCAAATTCAGACAGTAGAAATCTTAATCACATCTCTGCAGTGAAATGAGCTGCTCTGGACAAGAAGCAATGCAACTGTTTTGCCATTTCTGCTAAGTTCCTTGACTTGACTTCTACACTTCCTCATTTTGAATCATTTTCCTGTATCTTATGACCTGGTTTCTAGGAAAATGAGTGCTAGCTAAAACACTAGCAAAGATTCTGTTCATTTTTTAGCAAAAATGTTTGTGTTTTCAAGATAAAAAAAAAAGATGGAGACTACAGTCTTCTTAAAGTAACCTGAAAAACTTTTAAAATAAGATGTTTTAAGTGTATTGCAAGAGCTTCAGAAAGAACTAAGAGTTCCATTTTATTTGTATATTTTCACTAGTTAAGGGGGGTTATACCAAGGATAAAGCTAGGTATGGCAGTTTGCCTCTCAAAAAATTACTAAAATCCTACATTTGCTTAATTTCATATGAATGTTCTGGGTTGTTATCTTCTGTGAGGTGACCAATAAATCTTACACTACTAGGGTATAAAGATGGATCACAATTTACTCTTATCTTGGTGCAGTCAATATACTTAAGTTTCAGCAATTTTCCGATACCACTGGAGAACATACACCCCCAAAATGTTGGATTGAACCTCTCTCATGATTAATTGTTGGCTGAAATCAAAGCTCTTGATAAGTTTCAGTTGGTTAGTGCCTCATGTACTTCTGTACTTAGATTCAAGCAATTGGAACTTTTACACATCTGTCCAAAGCACCTTTTATCATTTTCCATCTTCAAGCGTCTTTGTTTATATGCATATTTTAGCCTTTTAGTCTTATTTCACTTAACTAAGGTTTTCTTACTGTAACACATCATTTGAGTTTTGTATTATGAAGTAATCTTCATACTATGATGAACAACAACACACGAGCCTTCTGTCAGTTTTATTTGTAATTCAACACTTGTTTTCTTCCTATTTCATAAGGATATTATCTTCAAATGTTGTTAGCAGCTTTTTCAGTCTTCCAGTCTACAACACCTGAGCCTTCAGTTAGTTATATTTGCAATTCAACACTTGTTTTCTTACTATTTCTTAAGGATATTAACTTCAAGTGTTGTTTGATAACAATGGTACAACTTATTTCACTCAGTGTTTTTCCTTTTTGCAAAACAACAGCAAAACATTTCTGTGGTGATAGTCCACTGATATTTTAACCATCTTGTTGCCTGCTAACAGGTAATCATGATAGATACATATTTTGCAGTTCATTAAAGAGCTTTTCATCCTTAGGGACATGTAGAGAAATAAATAGTATTAATGATGATGCACCCCTGACAATGAGTCATCAGTGGGGTTTGACTGGTAAATGTATTACATTAGTTACTACATTAAGAGCTGAGTGACAAACTTGTTTTTTTTTCTAAACTAAAATAATTTATGTTAATAACAGAGTTGTTTTAATAGCAGAAAACACTAATGAGCACTTTGAGTGAGTTGTTCATATTTAAGAACAAACTTATTGTAACTTGAACAAGTCTTAAGACTTTTCCAAAGCAGTGTAATTCAAGTAACATAGTGCAAGATAAAGCTTTCAAAGTTGTTTGAGAAGGACATAGACACTGTGTGTTTATTTTCTATGTAACCATTTTTGTGAAACATGCAATCATTGTTTAAATGTTCATATTCAGGTAAATAGTGCTTGGAAAAAGCTTTCAGCCTGTTGAAAAGTGCACATGGCTGCATTGAATTTAAGGCAAGAATTTTTCTACCTTTAAATAATAATTCACTAACATTTCTTTGTTAATATAAAGAGTGGTGTTGTTATCTTAAGAGTGAAGTGAGTGTTGTAGTAATTTAACCCAATAGGTACAGGAATGTTAGTGTGCATGTTATGACCTTTCATACCAGTTACATTCACATGTAATTGAACTATTTCATTATCAATAAATGTTAATTTCTTAATTTGAAAAGGAAATATTTAGATTTTAATTTACCATGAGACACTTTATTACTCTGAAATGCCCAGTTTAGAATTTTTATCCACTCCTGTATTATTTAAGTCTCAAAGATTTATCCACTTATGTTCTTGCTTTAATGAGTTCTGTGCTATAAACTAAATCTTGCATGTCACAGCCCACCTTCCACATACACTCTATAGAAAAAAAAAAGTAAATAATTCTTTGTGACATTTGTTGCTAGTTAGTTTATTTTTATAACCAGCAGAAAATTTTATTTGTACATTTATGAGTTAAGCTGATACTCTTGAATTGTTTTAAATTATTCCGTCTCAGTGTCATAGGTTTTCTGTTGATGTTTTTGTTGTGTACAAACGTCTACTGATTACTAAAAGTTTATCAAATTTCATCAAGATATATTTAATATACGTAGTTTCATGGTTGCAAGATGGGTCAAAGTGGCCGAGCTTGTAGAGAGAGAGGGTTAAATAGGAAAATGCTGTATATGAACTTTATATGGAAATAGTATTCACACTTAAAACAAATTGAACTTATACAAAAAATTGTAGGCATAAAGATATTGTGGTTTATTCAATAAATCAAAAGATAGTTTAATTTTTCAATCAAAGATCAAAACTGTTTTTTTTAAATTTAACCAAAATATATTTTCAGCTACAGTAAGTTTCTAGGTAATTTTGTTTTCAACTGGAGTAATATTCTAACACCTGCAAGACAACTGGTTATACATATTGAAAATAAATAAATTATTACATGAACACTAACAGTGGATAATATTTAAATATCATAGTGCGTCTTTTGTATGGGCATTTAAAACCAAAGTAAAATTAGTACCATATTCATGTTTTTGTTTCTTGCACGGCTCTTTATATATCAGGAAAGTTTTCCATAATTCTTTCAGTACTATATAGTTTCTGTTCAGCTATTTAAAGTTCTCTGTCAAAGCCATCTGCCCGCTGTACGCAGAAATGTGTATTGGAAATGAAAATAATGATTTTTCTTTTTAAACACTAGGATACTTTGTATTAAAAGTTACACATTTACAAATGATTTGAGTGTGTATTGAATGTGTTATAATTTTGATTTATCTTATCTTTCATTTACTCCCTGATGAATGAAAACAACTATGCAGTGATAACAGTAAGTTTAGTCTTATTGTGTTCAATCTCTTTTAAAAAAAGTTTTAGAATTATAAGCAAGAGAATTAACATCTTTTGTGTTTTCGAGTATAAAGTTTTTGTTACAACGTAATCAGATTTGGTACGTCTAAAATAATTGTTACAATGTAATCAGATTTGGTACATGTCTAAAATAATTGTTACAATGTAATCAGATTTGGTACATGTCTAAAATAATTGTTACAATGTAATCAGATTTGGTACATGTCTAAAATAATTGTTACAAAGTAATCAGATTTGGTACATGTCTAAAATAATTGTTACAACGTAATTAGATTTAGCACATGTCTAAAATAATTGTTACAACGTAATCAGATTTGGTACATGTCTAAAATAATTGTTACAATGTAATTAGATTTGGTACATGTCTAAAATAATTGTTACAATGTAATCAGATTTGGTACATATCTAAAATAATTATTACAACGTAATCAGATTTGGTACATGTCTAAAATAATTGTTACAACGTAATCAGATTTGGTACATGTCTAAAATAATTGTTACAACGTAATCAGATTTGGTACATGTCTAAAATAATTGTTACAACGTAATCAGATTTGGTACGTGTCTAAAATAATTGTTACAACCTAATCAGATTTGGTACATGTCTAAAATAATTGTTACAACCTAATCAGATTTGGTACATGTCTAAAATAATTGTTACAACGTAATCAGATTTGGTACATGTCTAAAATAATTGTTACAACGTAATCAGATTTGGTACATGTCTAAAATAATTGTTACAACGTAATTAGATTTGGTACATGTCTAAAATAATTGTTACAACGTAATTAGATTTGGTACATGTCTAAAATAATTGTTACAATGTAATCAGATTTGGTACATATCTAAAATAATTATTACGACATAATCAGATTTGGTACATGTCTAAAATAATTTATAAAATTTATGTTTTATGTTTGAGACTGTTAATTTTAGCTCTCATTTCTCAGTTGATTGTGTATTTCTAACACTAAACTGAGTCTGAGTGAACAGTGATTGATAACATTTATGTTTCTATGGTTGCAAATTAATCCAAATTGTTATTATCCATAAAATTATGAAAAATGAATTTTTTATAATGTGTGGTGATAAACAATTATGAAAGTAATTTTGCTGAATGTGGAAAAAAAATACATGTTTAAAGAGTTAATTAACTTACATAACATTAACAAAAAAGTGGAAAATTGAATCATGGAAAAAAAATTTCATTGATTCATGGTTTCCTACAAATGTGTTGTAGTATGTAGATAAAACATATTTTGCAGAAATTAGAATATTAGTAATGTCAATAACTACAGAGTTTTGTATTACTTGTGTGAAATATAAACTGTTGATGGTCAGTGTAAAGTAAATAATGTGATCTTGGTAATAATGTGTGGTGTTTCAAGAAAATGTTCAGATTGAGCTCCTGTTGGTGTGAACAGTAACATTTGATGGGAAACATGGAAGAATCAGAAGCAACTTACAGATGTGGCAGTCATTTTGTAATTCTGTAATACATGTTTGCATTACTGAAAATGTTTAAATATTAAGTTTCACCTGTCTGAAAGTCGTGGAATATTCTTCTATCATAAGACATTTGGAAAATATATTCCATTGACTTAAATCTGTATTTATTGGAGTCGTGGAGTAACAAAGTAGTGTTACTTTGTTACATAATTTAAGTAACTTTTCTGGGATTTACTTTTACTTAAGTACTCTAAAACAAATTGTACTTTTTTGCTTTTAAGTAAAATCCAGAAGAAATTATCTACTTTTATTTCAACACATTTCTTTAAGACTGTGATTATTTTTGAAAAAGATTTGGAAAAATCACACTTGTTGCCATGGCAACATCTTTTGTTTACATCAGCCACAGCGTACCAACTCTTTCAAATAAGACAGTCATGAGCAGTGGTATTTCCTGTGACACTGAGCAAAAACAAAATATAGCCATTTTACATCTAGTGTTGACTGTGATAACTGTCCCAATGTTACCATCATGTCTGATACCAATTGTCATTCATGGCCTTATTTGAAAGACTTGTTTTCACTGAAAACAACACACAAACACTTGTTTAGTTCTTTAGGGCTCTTTTTCTTTTCTTTTCCTTCCAGGATGAACTAATCTGTCCAGTGGGAGCATTGGAAACCAGTTCCTGCTGAAAATAAATAATACGTGTAATTTGTGAAGAGCTGTACTATAGACAGTAATACTGAATATTTCAATAAAGTTTGTTGAGTTTGTACTTGAAAGTACTTTTTATGTGTGAATTTAAGTTAAATGTAGACTTTTTAGTAATGGTCTCATTTTTTGTCACCACTTTTCACTTTATTGTTTAAGTACTGAATATATTCAGAACTTGTGTAGTCATCAACAATAGGTACTTGAGTGAATATTTTCTAAAGTAATGGTACTTAGGTCAATATTTTCAGCAATTTACTTGTTATTTATTGAATGTCATTGTCCAGTTTATCCTATGCAAACAGTTTGCATAAATAAGAAAACTTACTGTTTATTGGAAAGTCTTTGTTAACTGCAAATTTATTTTGACCAAGAATATTGTGACCAAGTCCTAAATATTGATAATTGTGTGTCTCATGATATGTTGAAAGCATCTTTGGTTCAAATTAAGTGTGTAGTTTCTTAAAAATTAGATACTTAAATTACCAATAATGACAAGCTGGAATATAAAATATGAAACATCTTTTCTGTTTTCTGAGGTATTTCATGAATCAACCAAGGTGGTTCTGCCCAGTTTTCAATTTTTGGAAGTACTTGTTTAGGTACATCTACTTCACTATGTGACTTACATAGAGCCAACTGAAAGTTTGGAATTTCCCCCACATAGTGTTCTTAGTCTCTATTAGGTTTTTAAGTTGGAAATGTTCCATTTTATGATAGAAATGAAGCACAAAGAATGAGAAATTTTACATCGTACTTTTAGACCCAAATACAGATGAGTTTCCAAGCCTGATAAATTGTAGAGGACTTCTGTGGTATTGTAATAGTAATTTATGATATTTTGTAATTACAATATGCACATATAAAACCTTAAAGTATTTTATATATTTTACATACAAATTTGGACAAGGCTTAGCAAATTACAGGAAATTAGTTTAAAAGTTCATAAGAAGAAGAGATTGTTTATTATGCATCTTTATCTACTGTTGTATGTTTTATGAAAAGTGAATTTTAATAACTTATTTGTAAGAAATAATAACGTGTGTGTGTGTGTGTGTGTAGTATATTATTACTGAAATGTGACTGCATTTTTCAAAACGCTAGTCTGCTAGAACAAAGCCAAGACAGGTCTCTTTGTAAAGGCTGGTTTTATACTATTAAATACAGTAAAGAATGCTTAGGTACTGCATCATTGCAACTTTGAAATGTTAGTCAGACGCAGCTGAAAAATCAATAACATAATAAATATTTATATTGATTTGTAATTTTATGACGTTTAATCTGTTTAGACTAAACATTTCTGGTTTCATGCCATAATTTGTACACAGTTATTCTAGAATGAAATAAAGTATAATATGTATATATTTCTTAACTTGTTATGGTAGTTACAAAGATGGTCAAATTGATCAAACCTATACGTACAGAATAGTGAAAATAACATTTTAAAAATGTTTTGTAATTACGTGGACAATGAATAGATTTTGTACATGTAATTTGACTACTTTCTGATGCATAAAATGAATTTTTAATCTTAACACTCCTATGAAAAGTGGGGCCTAATAGGTCCCAGAGCAACTTGTAAGGTTATTAATATTAGGCTAATAATTTTGTATTTAAATGAAATTGCCATTTAAATCCATTAATGAATGGATTAACGAGATTCCCACTGTCCCTATCTACTCTCTAGCAAAACCACAGCCAGGGGAACGGGCTTGGAGAAATCAGGACTAGAAACGTCTTTTTGCAGGAGTGTTAAAAACAAAATTACTATATTTTGGATAGTCACATTCTAAACATTCTAAAAGAAATATGCATGAGAAAAACATAACTTACAAAATAATAAAAATAATCTGATATTTTGTGTATGACAGTCTCATAATGTTAACTGATAACCTGCAAAATTCTATGAAGATATAAGCATACTTTGTTAAAAGTTATAGTATGACAATTATAACAAGTCAAATGATTAGAAGGTTGCTCCCTGGGACTGAGCCCCTGCTGAGAGAGTTAAAGCATAATTTTGTACTGATCAAGCATGTAAAAACTAAATATTGATTTATATAAATAAGTACAGAAGTTAAAACTTCCTTATTTTTAAAAATTTTGTATTTTTAAGACATAAAATAATACACAATTATGTGCTTAGATTATAGCAACAGCCATAAAGCAAGAAGTACATCAGTATCAACAGCAGAACAGATACTAATTTGACTGACACACAAGTGATATTTATTTTCAAAGGTGCCAGGAAAGTTAAAGGTTTATAAACATCTCAAGAAATTTAGGACTGTCCAAAAAATATTTTAAGTTGAGATTCATTGTAGAACAAATGTGGAATTAAGGATAAAAATTACTTTAATAGTTTTATTTTCATCCAAATTGTATTTCTCTATCGACACACAAGAATATTTAAAGCTACAGTAAACCACAGCACTGCAAGTATTACTTCTAACATTAGGCTAATGCCGAGGTGTAAAGTGTTTTGTTTTGTACAAATCTCAACAGTCTTGATAATGTTTCATTTAGAACAACTAGTATTTTTGAAACAAGGTGGTGATTATGGTCTTCTCACTCATATGAAAAGTGTAAGTTAACGGATTATGTGAGATAATTAATTACTCTCTATTTCTTGCACTGAAACAACAATGTTGCATTGTCACCAGCACATTTTTTTTAGTTTATTATAGTCAACTGCAATTACTAAAAACTGGCATCTCCATCATTATCCAATATGTTGTGTTCTCCACAGGTTTGTAAAGCAGTAACAATGTTTTTTTCTAGAATCCAGATTATATGAGAAACAACTTCTACCTTTGTATAGAAACGATGCACGTACCTGACCATGGAGAACAGGAAAATGTAAGATTTATTTTTGTAGTAAAATTTGAAACAGGATATAATTTTGTACATTGACAAACCTGTATAATAATAATAATAAAAACTCTAAGTTTCTCTTTTTTCCTTTTCTAAAATGTCTGCAGAACATAAAAGATTGTAATTATTTGTCCTAAATAGCTGAAGACTTGTTATAATATACATTTGTTTGTGACTAGTTTTATTGCCCTTCGAAAGAAGTCGAACTAATATTCTTTCCACATGTAAATCATTAGGCATATGTGTGGACGACTTTATCATATTGAAGTTGTGAAAATAAATAACCAACTAATTGAAAATTGTGGTTTTGATATGGTAAATTATCTCATCTCACATAATTATTGTTCAGTGCTGCCTTCTTTGTGCAAAATTATTTGTGTGCCACAAACCTTTTGCTTTCTCTCCATTGGAAGTGACTCATTCCAATATATATCTCGTATGACAACCCATCCACCAACAAGAGTGCACACACACTTTACATGTGACGAGCCAATGCATTCAAGTCTAGTAAGAGCTTAATTGTGCGACTTTTTTCTCTGTGGGTTATTCAGGTTCTCTCAGAGGGATTTGTCCTACAGTTTTTTCCCTTCTTCCTTTGTCACATGTACCTATTTCTATCCCTCTGCTTTGGTATCCCATTACCAGCCAGCATCTGTTGGAGATGGATCAAGTCCTTCTGACCCAAAAGACCATCAGAACTGTTATTTGCAATTCTCCTGGTTTTTATTCCCAGCTGCTTGTTGTCCCCTAGAAAACCAGATACTGGCAGTCTGTCACAGAATTGTCCTGTCTTAATCAATTTCTCACTCACCCTTGTTTTACCATGGAATGATTTCACACCTTCAGGTGAGCTGTTTCTTCAGGCTTGTTAGTGATCAAGATGAACATTGCAAGTGACTGTGATGTTTCATGACACATCTTTGTCTCTAACCATCATGAGTGTGATGTTTCATGACACATCTTTGTCTCTAACCATTGTTAGGGGGATGTTTCATGACACATCTTTGTCTCTTATCATCGTGACTGTGATGTTTCATGACACATCCTTGTCTCTTATCATCGTGACTGTGATGTTTCATGACACATCCTTGTCTCTTATCATCGTGACTGTGATGTTTCATGATACATCCTTGTCTCTTATCATCATTGACTGTGATGTTTCATGATACATCCTTGTCTTATCATCGTGACTGTGATGTTTCATGATACATCCTTGTCTCTTATCATCGTGACTGTGATGTTTCATGACACATCCTTGTCTCTTATCATCGTGACTGTGATGTTTCATGACACATCTATGTCTCTTATCATCGTGACTGTGATGTTTCATGACACATTCTTGTCTCGTATCATCGTGACTGTGATGTTTCATGATACATCCTTGTCTCTTATCATCGTGACTGTGATGTTTCATGATACATCCTTGTCTCTTATCATCATTGACTGTGATGTTTCATGATACATCTTTGTCTCTTATCATCGTGACTGTGATGTTTCATGATACATCTTTGTCTCTTATCATCGCGGACTGTGATGTTTCATGACACATCTTTGTCTCTTATCATCGTGACTGTGATGTTTCATGACACATCTTTGTCTCTTATCATCGTGACTGTGATGTTTCATGACACATCCTTGTCTCTTATCATCGTGACTGTGATGTTTCATGATACATCCTTGTCTCTTATCATCATTGACTGTGATGTTTCATGATACATCCTTGTCTCTTATCATCGTGACTGTGATGTTTCATGATACATCCTTGTCTCTTATCATCGCGGACTGTGATGTTTCATGATACATCCTTGTCTCTTATCATCGGACTGTGATGTTTCATGATACATCTTTGTCTCTTATCATCGTGACTGTGATGTTTCATGATACATCTTTGTCTCTTATCATCGTGACTGTGATGTTTCATGACACATCTTTGTCTCTTATCATCGCGGACTGTGATGTTTCATGACACATCTTTGTCTCTTATCATCGCGGACTGTGATGTTTCATGACACATCTTTGTCTCTTATCATGACTGTGATGTTTCATGATACATCCTTGTCTCTTATCATCGTGACTGTGATGTTTCATGATACATCCTTGTCTCTTATCATCGCGGACTGTGATGTTTCATGATACATCCTTGTCTCTTATCATCGTGACTGTGATGTTTCATGATACATCCTTGTCTCTTATCATCGTGACTGTGATGTTTCATGATACATCCTTGTCTCTTATCATCGTGACTGTGATGTTTCATGATACATCCTTGTCTCTTATCGTGACTGTGATGTTTCATGATACATCCTTGTCTCTTATCATCGTGACTGTGATGTTTCATGACACATCTTTGTCTCTTATCATCGTGACTGTGATGTTTCATGACACATCTTTGTCTCTTATCATCGTGACTGTGATGTTTCATGATACATCCTTGTCTCTTATCATCGTGACTGTGATGTTTCATGATACATCTTTGTCTCTTATCATCGTGACTGTGATGTTTCATGACACATCTTTGTCTCTTATCATCGTGACTGTGATGTTTCATGACACATCTTTGTCTCTTATCATCGTGACTGTGATGTTTCATGATACATCCTTGTCTCTTATCATCGTGACTGTGATGTTTCATGACACATCTTTGTCTCTTATCATTGTGACTGTGATGTTTCATGACACATCATTATCTCTTGCCAGTTGTAAGTGCAACTGTGTATATCTTGGCAATTTTTGAAACATTACCAGTTCAATGGGTGTTTCACACAATTGCTTATATATTACAACAGTGATTATAATGTATGAATGTTCTTATTTTAAAAAAATTCTGTGTATTAATTTACTTTATGCCTGTGGATTAAGACTGAACTTAAATGAATGTGTTTTTAAGAGTGTTATATTTGTCACATTCAGGTTAATTAGTTTTATATTTTATACAGATACACAACCTACCCCTCGAGAAGTTAAAGCAGCGTGATGTTGTGTTTATTGATATAGCAAATGACCATGTAGAATCTAAAGTAAGTGGAGACAGCATTTTTGTATTCTCTTATGAACTTTATTTTGTAAACTGTTTTTGTTTTCAGATTTGGGTGAGATCATCATTGTCAGATTAACTCTTCCGCTACAGGCAAGGTTGATTCAACAAAGTTCATAACCCCAAAGTGACCATCAGTTTTCATTCTAGGACTTTTAATATGTTTTTGTACCTTTACAAAACCTGGCAAGTTTGAGAAAACATTACAACTCTTTTGTACACAAAAAGTCAGATTTTTTAAATTATTTTTACTAAAAGATTGAACATGAATATAAGAAATCAAAAGTTTTGACTGATCTGAGTGTAAAGTAATTTTCAGGTTAAGAATAAAAATGCTTTTCTTTATCTGAAAATTTGGATTTCACTTGCATTATCTCCCAAACCTCCTAAATAAGTATATTTTTTTATTGCAGAAGAAAGCTCTATATTTCTATTATTTTTTCCACCCTAACTCTTGTAATCACCATAAAAAAAATTAAATATAAAATACACTTTTCTGTGTATAGTGTCTGCACATTGTAACACAAAACTATAATTCTTTATCTTAAATAGCTTAAAGTTTATAATATTACACATCTGTTTATACTTAATTTATTGTCTTTGAACTGTGTATAATAATTCACCAGCATAAGCTGCAAATTACTCGGAAAATGTGCAACTCGTTTTACTATACTGAATTACGTATTGCATGAAATGGTTGTGAGCATACCTTGTAAATTTTTCTAGCTTTCTAACTGTGTGGGTGTGTTTTTTTTATAGCAAAGCTACGTTAGGCTATGTGCTGAGTCCACCGAGGGGAATCGAACCCTGATTTTAGCATTGTAAATCTATACACTTACTGCTGTACCAGCGGGGGACTATATCAAACCTTGTTTGTTTGTTTTAGAATTTCATGCAAAACTACACAAGGGTTATTTGTGCTAGCCATCACTACCCACTGCCAACTTTTGGGCTACTTGTTTACTAATGAATAATGGGGTAGAGTATTACATTATAATGCCCCCGTGGCTGAAAGAGCGAGCATGTTTGCTGTGAGGGGAATTCGAACCCTCGACCTTCAGAATACGAGATGAGCGCTCTAACCACTCAGCCATGCCAGGCCCATTCTGTGATAAGAGGTTTTAAAAGCTAGGCTTATCAATATGAATGTCATGAGAAAAAGTTTCTAGTTGAAGATGATGTAGACAATTTCCTCTTAATAAAACTATAAAATACATCATTATATTAAAACCTTGAATTTCTGTTATAATAATAATGTAGTATAGAAACATCAAAGCTATTGACAACTTGTGAAAGAGAGAATGTGACGGGTGAGGGTGTCAAGCGAGTCTGATTTTCTAGGTCATGACTCTGTAAACAGTATTGAAGGCTGTTAACCTTTGTTAACCTGAAGATGACCTAAGAAGGTCAAAACATTGTTCTCTGCTTTATTAGTAAAGTTGTTATTACCCATACCAGCCATGCTGAGATACATTTTTACTTCAAGTGGGTTTCTCGTCATTATGAATATTGAAGGCTATAAAAGATTGTGAATGATATCAGTGTTATAATGAATAATTTATATTAAATTTAAGTTTTGTTGTAGCAGCAGTAAATAAATTAGAGAAGAGGAAAGGCTTAAATGTCACAACTTTTTAAAGGATTTTTAAAAGTATTTTGTTACAAAATTAAGATCTAACGATTTGTGTTAAAATGTGGTTTATTAACTATGTTTGATGCTATGTTTATTTGTATACAATGATAATGAAGTAGTTTAATTACATTTTGAAGGAAACTATTTTATAAAGTTGTGGTGTGCACTTTGACCTTCTGTAGTGAGAGAGTTAATAGTAGAAAGAATTGTTTTATTCAGTACTAATTTTATTTGTTTTCTATGAATGTTTGGGGCATTAAGTGAATATTCATAACACTAAAACTGAATGTCTAGGTTCATGTTTCTAATACTAAAATAATGTTTGTGCAGGTGAAAGTAGATGATGTGTACTGTATCTGTAGGTGATGGTTCAGGACACTAGACTGCATCTCTAAGTAAAGTAAAACAGCAACACTAAAGTTGTGTTTAGATGAAGGTGTAGGGAAATATATATGCAAAAACGGCTTGTTCACTCCTCTACGTAAAATATTTTCTCAACCCAAACGAGCCGTTTTTGCATATATATTTCTCTACAAGTGGGTTTTCTCAACATCACTGAAGGTGTAGGTCTAGTACTGTTTATATTAAGGAGAAAGATTAGGATACTAGTTCTGTGTATATGTTTAGGTAAAAGATTAGGATGCTAGTTCTGTGTGTATGTATTCAGGTGAACGTTTGGGACACTTGTTTAGTTGAAGGTTCATAAAAACTTCTTGTTTTTTTTATAGAAACAAGTTGTGTAAATACAAAGATATGATTATATCATTGTCACTGTGCAATAGTAAAAATGTTCTGCAATTTCCATAGCATTAGTGATTGCTTCTTGATAAAGTAAATATGATGATTCCTTATGTGTTTTTCAATATGAAGACAGTCTGGTTAGTACAGCTTATAACATAAAGTAGTGTTGTTAGTATGTACATTAGGTAATGGTGGAGAAAATTGGTAGAATAACAAAAAGAAAGTTAAAATACATGATTAGCCTGAAGTAGTTCATTTATTTGACATTTTATTACATTGAAAAATGTGTTAAGTGTAGGGTTAAGTTCCATTAATTGTCTCTCACCATTATCAGTATAAATTATTTAAGTATGTGTGTTTTTTATTTCTAGGATTATAAAGAACCAGAAGACCCGAGGAAATTTAAATCTAAAAAAACAGGCAGAGGACCATTAGTTGGTAACTGGCAGGTTAGTACATTTTTTTTATTACATTGATGGTGTTGGATTGATTGGTAGTTGATGGGAAACTTGACATTCTGTAAAATAGTTACCCATATTAAGGTATTTAAGCCTGTGAAAGCAGTTGAATTATATAAAATAAAGACTGAAGAACCACAGTTTTGACACAAAGCCCTCTTGGATCTAATTGGCAAGAAATTCATTGATGTTAGAACTACGAAAGTGATGGCATAAGTTAGGTTTTAGATATTGTATATCTGCACAAAATGTATTTGATAGTTAAATAAATTATTTGAAAAGACTAATTAACAATAAATGCTCAATACCTAGAATGTGTCAACCCTTAACTCTTGTTCAAGGGGCCTGGCCACCCATTGGAACGTCAATAGCCCTTAAAATATACTGTAAGCTTAATGCAAAGATAGAAGTTGCTAAAATTTGTATTAAAAGCAGACTGCAATATAAAATAATATCACAAAGGACTAAAACTCAAGCCAGTAGAATTTTATATTCCATTACTTATTTAGGTTTTCCATAACAACTTATATCACTGTGACATGAGAAGGAATGGAAATTATTGTTGAATAGATAATAAATCGTAAACACTCAAGCTTTAATTTTTCCTTTTTGGTAATTTAACCTCTTTGTGAAGTCTTTTAATAGAAAATGTATTCTTTTTGTTACTGTATTGGTTGTTTACCTAGAAGGGGGTCAAAGGGTCACCTGTTTAACCATTCACACCACTATGCAGTAGTTGGTCAGTCAGTCAGTAGACACTAAAATGACATCACGTGAGGGATGCCTGATGTTACAGTTTGTACTGTCATAATATTAGTAAAATGTATGCACTCCATGCATTTGGAGAAAAATTGTTTGTAAGTTACATATTGTTATTCACTGTACCTTTGTACATCATCCATTCTGGTAACTTAACCCTTTTTAATATATCGTACTGGGTTTTGATTTGGTTGGTGGGAGAATAAGGAAATCAAGATTTTAAAAGTTACAAGTGACGTGTCTTCAAACTACCTCCAAAATAAAATAGCTGTAAAGATTCTACATTTTATTTTGTTATAACTTTTATTGACATTTATTTTGGATGAAGTAATTTAAAAAAATTAAAATTGCTATCCCTAATTTTAGATTTTCTCATCTTAAGAATTAACATTATTGAGATTGTAAAAATATTTTGGTATTAATGCCTGTGGGAATGCATTTTGTCTTATTAAATACTAAGCCAAATATTTGCAGTTGTTACACTCATTTGATGGTTAATTTTTGGTCAAATAATTTGAAAACTTAATTTTTGAAGTTGATATTGTAAAGAGTTAAACTATCTCTGTTTTGCTTTTACAATTTTCAAACTTTTTTAAGCTGATAAAACCATAAACATATAATCTGTTACCTGAATTATTTTTTTTGCGACCTGTTTACCACAGATCCACTTTCCTTGTGTGGTTATATCAGATTGTAAAGTTAAATTTGTTTTACATTTCATTGCATCATTACAGCGTATGAGGTTATTGCCTTGCATGTCGATAATAGTTTTTTTTATTATTTTTAAGCCACAGAATGGTAATAAGGTTAATGAGGTTTTTTTTTAAAAAACAACTTGTTTGTAACCGAAGTCATTGTTCATGCTTAATCATATTTTGCCCTTGAGCAAAGGTAAAAATATTATATTTTTATGAACAATGATCTAAAACAGTGAAATGAAAATATAGATAAGTTTTATGTATAAAGTAAGATAAATATTAAATAATTTCAGTTTTGAAGTTTTGAATGATTTGTTATTGGACCATTTCTGTCAACAAAATAACCTAATATATAATGTTATTAGACCTACTATAATATCTGTACAAAAACTGGCTTTCAAGTCAACAGTTACGTGGGCCATGCATAACAGCATAGAGCACAGTTGTGTTGTGGTTTTATTGTATTGTAAATCATAAATTGATCAAAAAATCAAATTTGTACTTTAAAAATGTTCCACAGGTATAAAGTTTTGTTTGAAGTGTTTGTTTATATGGGATAGCATTTATGAATTATTAATTGTATTAATGTAAGGTCACATGTAACACTATACTCTCACTATGGTATAAAGAAGTAAGCATTTCATGATGTGATGCCTTTTCCAGAAAGTGTATCATTGTTGTACAAATCCTAAATCCATTTGGGTGTCCTATACTTCTATTTACAGCTGGTAACTTAACATGTTAACAGCTATGATGTTTTGCATCATCCAGAGCAGGTGCTAATGAAATGTTTGGTTGAATATTGTGTTTACATTTTAAACCACAGTAATAATAACAATAAATCAAATATGTATAAAGTGTACTTATTTTTTATTTAAGATGCACAACTTTCCTCAGTATTACATACATTATGGAGGTCAAGTGCTTCATGCACATGTGCATCTACAAATTTTTTTTAAATATTTGGAAAAATAATTTTATTGAAAGAAATGACAAATAATTTAGAATGTATTTATCATGATACATATTATGTCTAATGAATACATTAGCATTTTTTGTGGTACAATTTAAAAATAGTACTAGTAATGTTTGGATGGTTCTGGACACTCCACAGTTATAAATTGAATATTTGCATTTTCTCTTCAAACTGTATAATTTGCATCATATTACCACTGGGACCAGTTTTTCTTTTTGTTGGCAGATTTCCAACATCTTTAGGTTTTGATAATTTACTTGCAACTGGAGATTGTAAAAGTTCCTTTGTTATCATCATATAGTACAATTTTCTTCCAGGAATAGTGATTTATACAAATAAAAGGAATTTAATAGAGACATTTGTTGTATATGAATACAAATCTTACAGTACCTTGTGATGTTTCTTGAGCAAGGATAACATGAAAACATCTGATCTTCTCTGTTGATTTCACTTATGTACTGGTTATGATTTTTCTTTCACCTCGCCCGTTATTCACATAAGTGGATGTACAATTTTGAATTTCTCTTGAAATGTGGATGACATCTCTTCTGTCTCTCCATCTACCGGTCGTAACCTCTTTCATTACTTCCAGGGTTTTTCACAAAATGCAGAGAAGATATAATGAGCAAAAATTTGTTGCAACTCATGTAGTTAGAAAAACATGAATTGAACAGACAATCCCTCATCCTATATACCTGCAATCTATTAATTCTGAGTGTTTCTATATACAGAACAAGACCAAAAATTATATGCGACTTGGAAGCTGTTACGTCTTTCCATTTAGAAATATGTGACGTCTCTTTTATTCTTTGAGAAGGTAATAGTTGTTGTGAATATTATTTCATTTTCTTAACTGTGAAGTTCAGTGAACTTATCTATCAGCAGCTGATAGATATTGAAAGTTATTTCCTGGTATTGATACTATTAACAGGGTTTGTTTAGTAAACATTTTACATGGCAGTAGGATGGGTTTACCCATTTACACTACCTTTTGATGACTTACGAGGAAAATTGATTGACTTGTCTCCTATATCTGAAACCTCACCATTTTTTAATTCATCTGGTAAAACTATGGCATAATCTTCACTAGATTTGTAAGGAAGTTGGTGAAATTCCCTATCTGTTAGATTGCTGGGATTTTTAAATATGTTTAATTTTTGGTTTCTTTCCATATAATACACTTGCTTCCATATCATCCATGGTGATAACGATCACTGCAGAAATAAATTTGAAAACAATACTCGCAATAACAAAAGTTAGTGCTGATCTGAAACTTAGGCTGTATTACCAAGTTCTGAATTTATTTACAACCAAACCTATCTTTTGAAAACTGCCATGAACAACCAAAACTTAACATTACTTAACTTCTACCTCATACTTTTCACAATTAAAAATTTGTCAAATTCTGAAAATGATGCACAGAACTATAAAGCACGATGCTTATACTTAATACTTATGCACACCCACGCAGTGTGCTAATGTCCATTTCAAACAGTGGTTAGGAATATTAACTAGTTGAGGACACACTTATATATCATGAACACACACTAGGACCACTAAAAGTGAATGGGTCAAGCATCTCTCTAAGTGAAAACATGAAAGTGTCATTTTTGTTGTCATGCAGATCTTGCATTCACCCAAGTAGATAAAATATATATATATAGATCAAGCATTACTTATTAACTTTATTTTGTTGTGTTTCCAGAAAACATCTAATCCTGTGATGTGTGCATACAAGTTGGTTACTACAGAATTCAAGTGGTTTGGTCTACAAAATAGGGTGGAATCAGTTATTCAAAAGGTAAGTTACTGAATTGAAACTGTTTCTGTGTAGTTATTGGTACAGTAAGGATAACATTTCATTTGATCTTCATAACTGTTTATCCTGCTGTAAGATTATTAATGGGGCTCAGTCAGTTTCTATGCCTTTAGTTTTATCAGAACAATGTTGATTCAGTGATAAAGTATGACTGTTATTGTTCTGGCTCAGTCAGTTTCTATGCCTTTAGTTTTATCAGAACAATGTTGATTTAGTGATAAAGTATGACTGTTATTGTTCTGGCTCAGTCAGTTTCTGTGCCTTTAGTTTTATCAGAACAATGTTGATTCAGTGATAAAGTATGACTGTTATTGTTCTGGCTCAGTCAGTTTCTATGCCTTTAGTTTTATCAGAACAATGTTGATTCAGTGATAAAGTATGACTGTTATTGTTCCCATAGAGTGAGCGGCGAATTTTTCAGAATTTCCATCGACAAGTTTTTTGTTGGATAGACAGTTGGTACGGATTAACAATGGATGATATTAGAGCTCTTGAAGATAAAACAAAGGAAGAGTTGGATAAGGTAAGGATGCTGTAAAGAAACCTGGAACAATTGAATTATGTTGGACACATGATAACATACTTACAAGCTACTATTATGAACAAAATTTTAACATGTTGATTCAGCCATCATGTCCTGTATTTTTTCAGCATGTTAGAACTGATTGTGTAGGATAATTGCCTGAAACATGAGAGCATGTCCTCATCTTTTATTTGATAACTTTTTATTCCCCAAAAAATAAAATTAGTTCCACTTTATATATTCTTATAAAAGGTTTAAGTTGGTCTGTTTTGTTTCATTCTACCCCACAGTTTCTGTTCATCCTTGACAGAGATGTCAGATGTTTAAATCAGTCTAATTTTTTTGAATTACTGCCTAGTTGTGGTAATGAATTCACGATTTTCTTCTTTACTGCTAAGGTCAGAGATTTGTGTCAATACGTCACTTTCCTTCATAGAAATTCTAAGGAAACCAAGAATGATGTTTCTAGTATTATAGTAAATACAAAATGTATATTTAATTGGTTTATGTAAATGCATTTGGGAGGACAAAGAGGCACTTGATTAAATGTATCAGTCAAGGAAGTGTGGAAAACATAGTTCTTACGATAAAGGAACGTTAAGCTTATTGCATTTCTGTTAACACTACTTGTCTTTAAATATTAATTAGCATTATTAATCCACATGTTTCTTAATTGAACCCTGGATATTTAATGATGGTGAAAGAAGCTTGAATTTGTTCTGCTCAATTCTTAAGGACACAAGTGCACTGCACACTGATTTTCTATAAAATTAATTGGTTTTAAACACCAGTTATTTCATAAAACACATTCTATCTGCAAACAAAATCTGAGAGAATAAATGGTGCTTAATTATTGAGATGCTATTTAAATTGGAATCCAGTAATATAGAACATGACTGAGCTGTATTGTAGGTGCAACCTTTCCATGTATCAAATCTTTAAAACTACAGGCTACCAACTGAGTATAACTGTTTCCTCAGTGCAGTTTTACTGCTTAAAAATATAGGAAACTTAAGATGTCGTAAATAATCAATCTATTTTAATTAAATATTTAAGTTGGGAAAGAAATATTAAGAAATTCAAATGTCATTGAATAGTATCTCGTTTTGAAATTGTAAGAATACATTGTATATTCTGTAGCATTCAAACTCAGGATATGTGAAAATGGTGCACAATAAAAGAATCAACTTGACTGTAGAGTATAGGCTGTTATGACTTTAGTATGTTTCATAGTTTTAGTATGCATTTTCATATCATTATTTCGTTAATTAATAATATCAAGAAGATGCATTTCCTGTATTTTGTTTCAATATTTGATATTTAAATCATAAAAGTTAAGTGCATATCAGAAGAAATTTTAAAACTACAATTACAATAAATGAAATACTTTATATGTACTAACACCTGCTAAAGTGTTTGTGTTTTTTATGTAAAGTATGCAACTTGTACTAATGTTCTTTTTTTTTTTTTTTTTTAAGCAAATTAATCAAGGACCAGTTCGAGGAACACAGGAATAACCCCACCACTGCTCAAATAGGATAAAGACTTTAGATGCAGTTATCTTATCGTTAGAAGAACTTGAGTAGTTGTAATGTAGCGTCACTTCAACTATTGTGAGGTTATTTCCGAACAAGTCAGTCTTAATGTTTGACAACTTATTTTCATAATGCGATCATCTGCGTTGACGGGACTTTATCACGTGTATGAAAGTTCTGCCAACATTCCTTGGGCTTCGTGAAGTTAATGCCAAATCACTCTTTAAATTATGGTGTATATAAAGGTACATCTATATAATTATTCATGTAATAAACTTTAGATGAATGAATTTCATGTTAACTAAGTAATTTATGATTGTCATTATGTTGTTGGGAGGGGGGGACAAATGTCATCTTTTGTTTAGTTTTCCTAGTAAATTCTTTCAGCTGTTAGTTTGTGTAGTTTTAATAATGTTGCAGTCCTTGTGGGTGAGCTTTATGAATGTGAGGGTAAATATTCATTTCACTCTTAGGTTTTCATAGCCAGAAAGTAAACAAGCTAAAAACTCATTTACAGTTAGGCTAGATTAAACACAAGCAGTAATAAGACTTGCTAAATTTATTTACCAGGGCTATAAGGAAACAAAATCAGAAGTGTATTAAACAATATTAAATTTGAAAAATAGTTCAATAACTGCTACTGTGTTTTCCAAGTGAAAATATGTAGATAAACTTACACATTAAATCATCAGCTGCTCGTTGAGGGTTACTTACTAAATGTGAATTCTTTAATTTACAAAAACATGATTTGATAATATTTTTCTTTTCATGGAGTTTTTCTATTTTTATTTAATATTTAATAAACACATGCAGCAAATTTTCATAAGATGAAGTTTGAAGATAAGTGTTTCTTATTGTGTCAGACTAGTCATCTATACTTGTATATGTACACTAAACTTGTACATAGTTCATTCTTTATTCAGGAAGGATATGTGTGTACACTGAAGCTATGCATGTTCAGTTATAATAGGATCAAGAGAAAGCATTGTCGTGTTTGTAGAATCAGAAAGTTTAGAAAATGTTTAGGATAATCTGTCATAAACAGAGTAATTTTGTACTATGTCAATGAGACAATTTCGAACAGAAATGTTTTTGTTAAAAACAAATACCAGTAAAACAAATGGAAAGTGCTACAGAACTTTATAAGCTGTAACACACAAAGAAATTTTTAATCTATTAAGTTTCTATAATTTTTCAATAATTTTGTTTTGTTTTTCTATAATACTCTGATTTTGATTACCCACTATTAATATTGAAAATTGTAATTTTATCATTTCTAAATGTGGTTTTAGCAACAACATTCAATTATACTATTTTGCAGAGGCACAGTAATAACTGATATCACTGAATTGTGTTACACTGTTTATTATTATTTTAGGAAACTACAAGCTAATGTTTTCTTGCATCTTTCTGTATTGCTTCTTCAAAGTATGTGTTTGTGATTTTCCCAGTGTTAATGTAAGATGTTAATATATGTCTGTAATGTTTGTGTACTTATCCAAAAACTCAAGATATTGTGACGGAAGAACAAAAGAATATGAGGTCTTTGTGTTTGATATTGTGATATACGTTTTAAAAACTGATCACTGATAAAATTCCTGTGTGTTTCACTTTTGAAATAATGTGTTTTAAATTTATTAAGGAAACTGGCTGTTACTTGAGAATTGTAAGGGAGTTGTTTCTAATACACATGTTGGTTTGTTAGTATATTTGACTTGTGTGAATTTAGAGAAGTGATGGTTTTTAAATTGTCATGAATTTTATTGTAAGAAGAAGAGATGATGGTATTTTTCTGTCAGCAAATTTAATTGATGGGTAAAACATAACATATTGCTGTCTTGTTTATTTTAATTTATAGCTAGTATTCTACTTGTGTATGACAAATAGTTTGTAATAATTCACTTTGATTGAACTATGGTAATCATAAAGAAAAATGGCTGCTGATACATACTTGACTATAAATTATTGAAACTCTTTTCTTTCTTAAGTTGAGAAACTGTAAGGAACTATAAAACTTTTAAGTGAGGACTGTTTGAAAGATTTTCTTCTAATTATTGAGAATAATACTAGCATTAGACATCAGATGTAATTTTGCATCATTGTGTAATGGAATTGAATTAAGGAAATTATCACCTTCAGAAATTAGTAATGAATTTTTGTAATGGATTGAAAGGTGAATATCACATTTGTTTGGAATAAACTGTTGTATTCTTGATGTGAAGCAAACTTGTGTTAATAGTTAATGTCTTAGAAGGTAGGTACTGTTACGTATTTTAAACAGATTCCTTCAATATGATCATAATTATACTTTTCCTTTATAGAGAGGAACTCTAAATTATTTTAAAATGAATAACACTTGTAACAGTAATATGAAACATTTTAATATTTGATCAAATTTTTGAACACTGGTAACCTTGAAGAATTGTGTGTAGGTGGTAAGAATAAATGTAAACATGTTTCAAGGTTTCATTGACAGTTTTGTGACTTAAAACACAAATATGAGCATGAATCTTAAAAAAAGGTATAGTTTTTACAAGTTATATGTAAACATTTTGGGCTGATAATATTATATTTGCAGATATCAAGGGTGGGACATACTTCTAAAATTCAATTTGGTTTCATTGTATAAAAATACTGTGATAAAACTTCAGTGTTCACTTCATTATTTAACTTTGAAGTAAACAAAAATAACATGAAGCAAAACAGAATGGTTGAGATTTTCAGAAATATTAAGAACTTGGAGTTAAACACCCAGATAACAGTATAAATGTGTTAAAAATTAATAAATATATTTGTATATTTTATAAATATTGTACTATTGTTCACCTTTCCTGAACTCCTTTGTTTTTTATATTTGATTTGATTGATTTAAACTTCTTCATGACCTTTTGACCAATATGAGATGGTGATGGATTAAATCATAAGGTGACTAAGTTACAATGTGAGGCCTCATAGCTGCTTCTATAAAAAAAGAAAATTTTTTGTGGTATGGTGGCTCTTAAAATTTACACAGCTTAGAGCTGCAAAATGTCATAATCAAGCACTGATAAGATTGATTTTCTGTATTGAAATAATAAGACAAGTAGATATGTAGCCTGTAACATAGGTGAACTTAAAATACGAAATTTTAAATATTTGGATGAAGACAGACCACATGCACACCATCTACAATCCAGCAGGTTTTGGATTATTTACATTAACAAAACACTTGAAGAGGAAGATGCATGTGTCTGTTTTAAAATGAAAATTATTCAGATATAACTTTTTAACCCTGCCTAAATCTTTTATATCTATTTTAAAACAATTTTTATGAATTTCATAACTGACTGTGAGTGACTAAATCTAAAGATTTATTGTTGTGGATTTTGTTGCCACAAAAATGCACTCTCTGTCTAACAATCTTATATTTATTTTTAAAAGAATTTTTATTAATTACATAATTGGCCCAGTGGTTACTGTGAGTAATTCTGAACCTAAGGATTTGTGGTTATGGATCTTGTTGGCACAAAATTGCACTACTCACTTCATAATTGTGAAATCATTATACAAATGATGGTCAAACTCACTATTGGATAACAGTAGTCCAAGTGTTTGTAGTAGATGCTGTTTACTAGCTGCCTTCTCTTTATATGCTCAAAAAATATGGACTGGTACTAGAGTACAAGTTTTTATTTATACAAATATCTGATGATCAGGCCTTTTCAATAAAATAGCTGTTCATTAACATTTGCAGGGGAGTGAGGGCTGTTATCTTTCTCTTATTTGCAACTTGATAGAAAGAGAAGCCTTTTGTTTCTGTGTTAACCGTTATTTTCAAAATACAAAACAAGAGGTAAGTTTGCTGTCAAGTTATTTTTCACAGGTTTTCCTGAGGTTTTCCTTATCAAAGTATAAATACATGCAGCAAAAAGCAAACAACAGTGTTTCATTTTCTGTGTACAGTTGCAAACTAAGAAAGTGTGGTTATTTTTCACCAGAATGTTTGTATTAATATTTTAGTAAACTCAATACATTCTGTCACCATTCTGCTCCAAACCAGTGCCATCAGCACATTTCTCATGTATAGACATATTAATACAAACATTAAATACAATATAGTGATTTCTTACAGCCACAACTGTCTATTCTACAGAGGTTATCAGATAGGTGTATGCTTTCCAGTAGGGATCTCACTGGCTTTACACGTTAATTAACTCGGGTAGATATATTTTTGTATGAGATTCATAGAGAAGAATATTTTCACAATTTTTGGGATACATACCCTACCTAGTGATCTATCCAAGTTGGTGACAGTAAATAAGCCATGGACTTGTGGACTCGAAATACGGCATACTAACCTCATTAAAAGAAGAGAAAAAAAAGGGGGGGTTCCAGGCGTCGATACAGGATTTTTTGGTGGGGGGTGTATGATCGACCAAGTAACAGTGACTTAAACCCAACCCCAAGGAAACTTTTCCTTGTTACTGCAACAGTAGCTCCTTGTTCCTGGGGAAATCCCACTCAGTGGTCTATGTAATCAAAAATATTCTAATTGAGATGATCAGTACTTCATATTTCTGACTTCCTATTAAGCTACACAATTTTGGCATGGCCAGTGGGGGGTTTAACCCCCCTCTGTATCCATCCCTGGGGGGTTTCACTTGCGTGAAGTTTAGGGTCAATAAAAATGATATGAGCTATGTGTAATAAGTTCTACGCTTCGTACTTTACACAACTAATTTAAATAAGTTTAAATAAATACGAACAAAACCCATCCAACAGAAGGCAAAGCACAGCTTACCGATTTGTCCATTAAAAAATATAAGTAAATTTTTAGTTTCAACTAATGATTTTTTGTAACTACAGATACAAAGAGAACGGCCCGGCATGGCCAGGTGGGTTAAGGCGTTCAACTCGTAATCCGAGGGTCGCGGGTTCGAATCCGCGTCGCACCAAACAGGATTTTTGGAGCCGTGGGGGCGTTATAATGTGACGGTCAATCCCACTATTCGTTGGTAAAAGAGTTGGTGGTGATGACTAGCTGCCTTCTCTCTAGTCTTACACTGTTAAATTAGGGATGGCTAGCGTAGATAGCCCTCGTGTAGCTTTGCGCAAAATTTCCAAAACCAAACAAAGATTAACTATTTATTTCGAAACACTAACCTGTATAAGGTATTTCTTGAACCTTGCTGGATTACATCTCTTCGAAAAAATAGAAGCTGACGAATTATTATTATTGAATAATACTTATTGCAGGACGTTATTTTTGGAGTATTATATTTTAAACACTACATTCTTAACCTAGTATTTTAGGCAGTTTTAACTTTCGAGTTAAAGTTTCTAAAAATAAAGTTCAAGAACGCAGTGTTATGAAATATAATAGGCTTAACATACTGTCTTACGACAAGTATAATTACAGAACTTAACATCCATACAAAAAGGCAGATATAGTGGTTCGTGTTGATGAATGAGAGACAAGTTGTTAAATAGAACTATTAACTGATGAAGAATTAACGGCAGAGGGGGTAATTAATCACCTAGTGGCAGACTTGCTTTCCAACATGATTACTGAAAACGAGTAAATGGATAACGGTACTAAACTGATGTATAAATGAAAACAAATTTTACTTTAAAATGAATTAGAAATAGAACAGGGATGACCAAGACATTAGAAAATGAGAAAATTACTCTGAAAGTAATTTCAAAGTCAACAATAAAGAGTAGGACTATGACTACATGCTCTGCAAGCAAACCTTTGATGACAAGCAACCAATTCGAGCTATTACAAGCCGTCGAGGAATGTTGTGTTGCTCGCTCAGCAAAGCTGAATCCGACGACTTTCAGACAATTTCAGATGATGGCGACATCACCCTAAGAAATTCTCCCAGAAAACAAGCCATTCACACCAAGACAACCGAGCCTGCAAAACAAATCCATTAAGTTGAAGCAAGACAAAACTACGTCTCCAACAAATAACGCTACTGTACCATCACCACCGAGAACCCAACAGCCTCACCCCAAGATGCCACCAGCTGTTATAGTTGAGGGGATCCTAGTAACAGCCAGAATGCTCGAAATAGCCAAGGAACTAAAAAGGCTATTTCAACTTTAATCACCTCAAGCGTCTTCCTAGGGAAGTTGTTCTCAAATGCACAGACCCTCATGGCTATTCCACCATACTTAACCCTTGGCTGACAAGTTCATTTAATGGTGCTAATCTCACGGTTCGTGTTGCCGGCAACCAACTTCTGCGCAATGAAGTAGTGATCTGCAGCATCCCATTTGACATCACATTTGATGAAGTCAAGGAAGAGTTCAAAGCCCAGGATGTTCCAGTGTCCAAAATCGAGCGATTTAATTTGCCCCTGACTGGCCTACCTACACCGTTTGTGAGAATCAACATCCCAGATGCTAAAGAGGCCGTCAAGCTGATATCTACGGGTGTGATTCTCTTTTACACACTCCACCAGGTAGAGAAAGCCAAGGATCTAGGCCCAAAGATCATCCAGTTCTTCAAGTGTCAATGTTTTGGGCATAACACGGCCGCCTGCAGGTCCTCTGTTTGCTGTGTTAGATGGTGAGTACCACATCTAGTCTCTACCCGCCCCTACAAAAGACAGATAACCCATTGTGTTAATTGTAATGATCTTCATGCTTCCTCATACCACGACTTCCCCAAATTCAAGGCAGTTCTACAAGCCCAGCAAACTTCACCATCGACGGCCCAACCAACCTCTACAGCCAAGAAGTCCATCCAATTTGCTGAACCAATGGTCACTGAACCCACCAGTAGCCAACCTCCCATCGATGACGAGCATCTATCGAAACTCCAGGCCAAGAAGAATATACCTCTGCAGTAAAAGACCGCAAAGGGAACCAGGGCACTGCCTTAGAAATCCTTGGAGATATTCTCGCCACAGTCATGGCCATCATCGCCAATGCCCTATCTCAACTCTGCGATGACATCTTTGATAAAGATGACGTCGCCCACGCAGTATGCAAAATCGCCGAGGCCTACTACCACTCCGATGCAATCGCCAACCTCGTAACCCTTGGAAGTCTGTTGGAAAGAAACTCACGCAAGCCTAAACCCCAGGTAAGTCCTTTTCCTTTTAAATTATGGTAGTACTTACACATATAAACATTCGTGGCGGTCTACACGGGAAAATATGAACTATTCCAACTAATTAAGACTACTAACACTGATATCCTATACATAAACGAAACTTTACTTAAATAAAAAAGTAATTTTAATATCCAAGGCTACAATACAACCCACAAACCACTTAGTCAAGACCGCCGAGGTATCGCCATACTATACTACAAAGACATCATAACCTCTTTTCCAAAGCTCTCGCTCATCACAGATAATGAAGTAATCATTTGCCAAATACAGACAACCCAATCTTCCCCCAAAACAATAGTTTCCATTTATGTATCCCCCGAAACAACCATGCTTCAACATATTTACAACACATTCCCTAACACCATTATCATAGGTGATCTTAACAGCAAGCACACAGATTTCAACTGCCGAACCACCAACAGTAATGACATCATTCTCCATAAATTTCCATACAACAACAACCCAGTTATACTGAACAACAATCAAGCCACCCACACGCACTATGGTGGGAGTGAAGACATCACAACCCTCGTCATAGCCACAGTGGGCCAGTCACACTAATTGTGTAACTTTCAAGCCCTGAACGACGTCGGGAACGACAATTAAGCCCAACACAAGTGCACAACCACCAATATACGATCACTCACATGCAGACTGAATCCACATAAACCAGCGCATCGAGAATCGATTACCGTCACTATTGACTGAAGCCTCTAAGGAAAATGAAAGAGAAAACTATGTAATCCAAGTAACCAGTGCCATTAACCAGGCCACTAAATACACAAACCAACGAAGAAACGTTATAACAACCCCAACTCGTGGAAACTCAGTCCAGCGACACATCAAGCAATCACAAAAAGTCGCCGACTCCGACGTCAATTCATTATAACTTGCGACCCCAATACCAAAATCCTGATCAACAGCACTAATAACAGGATTTAAACTCTGATCATAACTCACCAAGCACACAAATGGAACAACTATTGCAACACCATCGAAAATGCTTACCCAAACCCCGCACTTTTCTGGCATACGGTCAAATCTGTAACCAATACCCAGTCAAAAAGTAACAACACCACGGCATTCACTGACTCGGAAAAATTCAGTGCGTTTGCTCATCATTTCATGAATACTTTCGTCACCCCAAACATTTCAACATTTGATACGTCACACCACAACCATATCAATCAGTTCATTAGCTTAGAGCCCATCCTTTTCTCTACTCAATTCTGTATCAGTATGAATCATGATAACCAGCTCTCTTCATTCTATACTCGCTCGTTCACCAGAGCTGAGGTCAAGCTACTCCAAAAGAAAATCACAAATAAAGCCCCAGATCCAGACAACATCAGCAATGCAGTTCTTAAAAACCTCTACGATGCCAACCTCAATCACCTAGTTTCAATATTTAACCTCTCCCTGTTCTCAGGATATTACCTGAATATGTGGAAATCTGCAGTAATCAAGATCATACCAAAAAATACACCAATCTGAGTAGCTTTAGTAATTACAGACCAGTCAGCCCACTGAATACCCTCGGTAAACTCATGGAAAAAGCCATCACCAACAGAATCAACTATTTTCTTGAGTGCAACAAATTGATAAGCGACAACCAAAACCAGTGTTCTAATGTAGAAGGAAAAAACAAACCACTGATCACTTAGTTCATCTCACTGAATCGGTTTTCCGAGGACTCAACCGTAAACAAACAACTATTGCCACCTCTTTATACATCCAAAAAGAATTTGACTCAATCTGGCATAGTGGCTTCCAGTACTACACCCAGACCCTAGGCCTCCCGCCAAGCCTAATCCGATGAATCTCCAACTTCGTCTTCAGCCGCACGGCCGTAGTTAATATTCATACCTCCTCTTCTGATCGATTCAACCGAAGCGCCGATATGTCCCAAGGTTCGGTGCTCAGCCCAGTGCTGTACAATATCTATATTAATGACATACCCTTCTCTTTCCTCAATTATACCCTCATTTCCCGGTATACCGATGATATAGTAATATAGAACACCTGCAGCAACCCCCCTTCCCACAGCAACTAACAGGGTCCAAGCAACACTCGACTCTGTCGCCCATTAGTGTAATAAGTGGTATGTCGCCTTGAACCCCACCACTTCATAAATACCATCAAATTCCTTGGTCTTACCTTTTCTCAGAACCTAACCTGGACCCGACGCTTTCAAAACATCATTAATAAAGCAAGTAATATAATAGTCTTTCTAGAACGTATCAGTGATCCTAACAAGGGTTACTCATTAAAAATCATCCTCACTGTATACAAAGTCTTCATTAGACCTCTTTTAGAATGTGTTAATGAAGTCACATGCAACATGTCCGAATACCAGTACTCATTACTACAAAATCTCCAAAAACCACACTATCAAAATCGCTTTTCTGCTGCCAAACTACACCCCCCGGCATATCTCAAAACACTAACCAATCTCCTACCAATAAAAGACCGGTTCATTAAAATAACAGATCGCTACCACGCCAATGCCAAGAACAGAAACACTCAAACACGTCAAATATCTTAACTAGCTGACACCCCCCAGCCCTGGACCAGATACACTTCGCCACTAAACTGGATCATAAACCATACTGATTAGTTTACCTTATTTATGTGTTAACAACTTTCAACTTTCATCTGGACCAGATACACTTCGCCACTAAACTGGATCATAAACCATACTGATTAGTATTACCTTATTTATGTGTTAACAATTTTCAACATTTCAGGTTTAGGCACTGGGCAGGTAGATTATTCGGCGCCTGTCCAGTGAAAGTGGTTTTCTCCGGGCACTCCGATTTCCCCCATAACTAAATTTCTTGCCATCGGATTTATAGATCTCCGGCACCTCGACCCTGAAAAGACCTCTTTCTCCCCCACTTCTTCTCTTCTCTTTTCTCACCTCCCTCCCCTCTCTGTTACTCTCAAAATGTTTTCCTCTCTTCTTTCTCTCACTGCTTTCTCTTTACTGCCCCCCCATTTAATACTTGATATGCCTCAGCCTGAATCTCTCTGTTCAACCATCGTTTTCACCACCAGAAGTCTGAAGCGCAAGGAAAGTGTAGCTGCACCACGAACAACGACTTCTCCGGGCTTCTTTCCAGCTCTTCCCAACTCCCGGATTTCCCATCTAAAGTAACCAGGAATCGCTCCTGTTTCTTACGGTACGTCTAATCTTTGAACGCGTTGGGGGTTGAAGAGAAACAATAGTTTCTGAGCGCCCCTGGTTTGCTTCTCAGGCTCCACTTCCGATCTATGAGATTTAAAAACCTGAACCACTGCCATGACGGATTGGATTGAACACACACACACACTGACCTGAAGACGAAAGGCGGAAAACTTTAGAAACGTCGTCCTCTACACTTATGTCTCCAAAACAGGCAGTTGTCATACATTCTATAAAGAATACCCTTAATAATTTCAAATACTTGAATCAACTTTCCTCTGATCCTTCTCCTTTTCTGAGAAAACAAGTTTAGAGATTTTAGTTTCTCCTCATAGGACAATCCTTCTATCCCAGGTATCATCCTATTGACTTCTCTCAACCTTCTGCAACAATTCAATGTCCTTCTTGAGGAAGGGAGCCAAGAACTGTACACAGTATTATAAATGAGGTCTTACAAGTGACATATAGAGTGAAACAATAATATCCATTGTCATATATTCAATATTTCTATGAATGCTACACAAATGTCTATCTGTGCTCTGCCCACCACAGGTATGGAAACCTGGTTTCTTGCATTATAAGTTTCTAGAGTTGGCTAGCAATAGAACTAATAGAATCATTTTTTAAAAATTAAATATGTTGTTGGTTCTTAAGCACAAAGCTACACAATGGGCTATTTGTGCTCTGACCACCACGGGTATCGAAACCCGATTTCTAGCAGTATAAATCTGCTGGCATACCGCAGTGCCACTGGGAGACTAGCTATACCTACAATTAAAATGCCTGTTAATAAACATAAATCATATAAGTTATGATAAGGTAAATAAATAAAATTTATCAGAAATGTAGACCGAAAAACCGAAAGTATATTTACTGGTGACTTCTTCAAATAGTCCTAGAGACAGAATAATGTTTTATCTTTAAAAAAAAAAAAGTGCTATTTTTCCTGTCCACATGCAACCCCGTATTGCTTTGTTATCATTTATTTGCAAAACAGAAAAAAAAATAACACAATTGTATTTTCACTCAGATTACAATGTTTTTCTATACTACCTCTACAGATGGCAATGTTTTCGCCACTCTGTTAAATATAACAACTGAAATAACATGTAGTCACCTGTAACTAAAATTTGACTGATAAATATAAGTGAATATAGCTAAAGGTACAAATCCGTACCTATAAAGTATAACTAAATTAAGAAGTTGTGATTATTCGTTTATTGTTCCCACCTGTTTAATATTTCGCTGGTGTAATGTTTAAGTCAGTGGACATTAATTACACACTCACTGGTTAGAATAAAGATTTTCCTATCTTTTATTTCTGGTCGAAAATCTCAGATTACAATATTTCTTCTAGGAATAATACTATGGTTACACAACCAAATATTATACACAATACCATCATCGAAATATACATTCGAAACTAAATTTTATCCTCTTAAACGAGAAACATGTTTCATACACAAAAAAAACATCATTCGCCAAATTTCAATAAAATTTTGTCTATGATTAGATTTAGCATTGAAAATATATGATGGATGAATCGAAACGCTTTCTGAAAGGGAATTTTATTTGATGATTTTTAAAACTAATTCCGGAACAATAAGCGTGTAGCGTACGTGCTTTAAAAGAAGAAGGTGAAGGCGAAACAATGTCGCGCAAACTTATTCAGCAACGTATAAAGCATAAATTAGAGCTAGTTTTAATATTAAATAACGTTAGACGATCTCATTTCTGAAAAGTGTGAGTACCTTAAGAAAGTAAGTTGGATTACAAAACATTACAAAGTTTGTCATAACGCAATTCATAAGTGTAAATTAATTTTATTTGAGATGGTTATAAACCAGTCAATTATTTTAGTGTGATTGAGTCCATTTAGTCTATCACTTTCGTAGGCTAGGTTTACATTTCAGAAAGTTAAGTATAAAAAGTCCAAAGCACGAGTTAAAACTTACGTCTTAAATGCTTTGTTCCGAGCAATTTGTCTCCTAGTTGTAACTTTGAAGTGAAGTCTCAGGAAGGCTAAGTTTCCAAAAAGTGACTTGATAACTTGTATTTTATCACATAAACATTGATTGCTCAATATTTTTAGCTTGGTCAATATTTCATTACAATGCCATGCGACATTTAATCTATCAGATTGGATGTAAGCCTTAGCATAGTTTCCATACTATTAGGCCTCTACTTTATCTGCCATCTGAGTAAAAGGACAAAAAAGTGTAAGTCTAAGACGTATTATTAGGCCTAATATTATGGGAACTGGGAGTCCTAGTGCTTTTTCTTCGATCGTTGTAAATTATATTCGGTTACAAACTGGCTTCTCTGATGTAGAAACATTGGACCATATTATTCATTATTATATTATAGGGTAATTAACATCATTAACTTATTGCAAGAGAAACAGAATTAAGGGATCGCAAATGAAAATGCTAACGTTTGTTAATCTGTTAAGACTAAAATTTAGGTTTACCTAAATTAATATCTGAGTTTAACAAAAATGTCACAAAGATGTTTCGAAGATCGTTGTACTACTACTAATGACTGTGAAATATAATTTATAAGGCAGATGTTAAACAAGTTTCAGAATATGACTATTTTTGTTATTTTTCAATTCGTTATAGTTGTACTATTTAATCTTCAAAGTTTTCTCATGGCCGAAATATGCCCATAAGATCTCCAATAAATCAAATTTGAGTAAACAAAGTTAAAATATTATGATTCGTTATTGAAAAGGTAACGTAAGCAGTGGCGGATTTAAGGTTGTGTGGGGCCAGGGGCTAATAATTTTTGTGGGCCATACATCCCGTGTAGTTTTACATGGAATAAATTTATCAATGGGGCTTCATTTAGATCTTGGACCCTGGGGCTGAGCCCCCTCTAGTCCTACCTTCATTCGCCACTGATCATAAGCATCTGAAATACATACAACTCATCTTTTTCTTCTAGTTCGTATTCTTTTCATTCTATTGTTAATTATTATTCTAACTTTCTTCGTTTTTAGATTTTTTTATCACGACAAACTAACTGATAATTGTAGGGGCGTAGATACTGGGGGGATGGGGGATACATTCTCCTTTCATTTTATGTGGGGGTATGATGCATACAATCATCCCCCCCTACAGTTTGGTCTGTTGAGTTGTTTTATTGCATCACAGGCCTACAAATTGTGTTTGTTTTTGCGATTCTCGTGTTCTTACCAATCGAATTACATAATTAGGCCTAGGTGTAGGCTTTTTCAGTAGCCGAAATGTACATCTTTAATATGGGCGTGCTTCTAAGCTTTTCGATCTAAGCGATAGTTCATAAGTATCAGTCAGTAGGCCTAAGTATACATGCAAGGCTTGCAAGCACTATTACAAAATCTACCTACGTCTTGTACGTAGTGTAAGATTAAGTAAAATATTCATCACAACCGATTCAACAGAGCGTGAAATTCGAAAATATTACACCCAAGCGTAAACTCCTGTGATCTAGATCTGGCAGGCCATTTGTAGCTTGTAGCTGCATCAACCTTGTGTATATTGTGCGGTTTTCCTACGCCATTTGTTCTTATGCATGACTAGCTGGTTTTATTGTTGAATGCCTTACTCTCCTTAACAGCCGAAGCTGCTGACCATATTGTACGTTTAGTGTACAGTTAATGACAGGTTCGGGCCGCTCGGATCCAGACGCGCCCTACATCACCCCCACCGCTCCCTTTAGTCTGAACCTCGATTTTACAACAGGGCTCATTAGACCTGTGTTTGTGGCCCTCATTAATCTATAATATTTTAAATTATCACCGTCCTCTAATAAAGTGCTGGTGCTTTTGGTAAAAGAACAATATATTCTCTTATCATAGATAGTAAAAATATTGTATTTTCTTGTATAATTAGAACACAAAAGGAGCGATTTCAACGGCCTGAAGCCTCTACTCGAATTGTATTGCTAGTTTTTGTTTAGATGTTTTTATTTAATAGACGCGCTTATTTGCCTTTTGATGAGCTTTAACAGGAATATAATATCTTTGTGATAGTTTAAGTATTTTTTGAGAAACTTCCAATTTTTTGTGTTGTAACTAGCACACATTATTGTCCCAGCAATGCCCAGGCGGTCAGTCGGCTCGGTAGTCACTGTGAGGTTCGAGGTGAGCAGAATCTCAAAATATAAACTTCAGGGTAAGTGGTTTGATGAATTCTTATGGCTGCACTTCGACAGTCAGACTCAAAAAGTCATATGCTTTCATTGTGCCAAGGCGGAATATAGAGGCCTTTTTACAGGGAAATTGGAGAGGCCATTGGAGTATACCTTCATATCGTCCGGTTTTTGCAACTGGAAAAAGGCAAAACAGAAATTCAACGAACACCAATCCTTTTCTCAGCATAGATTCGCTATATCTCCAGAAGTTCACTTGATGTAACTTCAGTGACTGTCCAGCTACATGATGGAAAAAAGAAGCAGCATGAAGAATACAAAAGAAGTCTAGCCAAAATATTCAGAAGTTTACGTTTCTTACTGCGTCAAGGTTTAGCATTACGTGGACATACTGATACGGAGGGGAACTTCCTGCAGCTAATGAAGCTCCTGGAAGAGGAAGATCCTGAGTTGACGGCCTTCTTGTTAAAGAAAACTACATTCACATCACCCCAGGCTCAGAATGAAATAATGGAGATGTTCAGCCATCAGATACTGATGAACATAGCACACGAAGTGCAGCAAAGTAAAATCTTTGCATTGACGGTTGATGGCACTCAGGATGTTACAGGTGCCGAACAGGAAGCAATATGTGTACGATACGTAGATGAGAACCTTGACGTCCATGAGACATTTCTTGGTTTGTATAGTGTTTCCAATACAACTGGTGAAACAATATTCTCTACTATACTTGATGTACTGACTAGACTCAATTTACCACTGTCAGGATTAAGAGAACAAACTTATGATGGAGCCGCTAACATGACTGGTGCGTACAGTGGATGCCAGGCAAAAATAAAAGAGAAGCAACTGTCAGCTTTGTTTTTTTCACTGCGGAACACACAAGGCTAATTTAATGATGCAACATGCAGTTGAAGCTTGTGAATGTGTTCGAGATTCTATCCAGTGGGTACATGAACTTGGTGTCTTGCTTCAGAAGTCAGGCAAATACAAGACAATCTTCGAAAATATTGTATCGTCAGACAGTCACAATGGTCCAGTTAAATACATCCGCCCACTGTGTCCAACACGCTGATTGTGCCGCCTATCTGCAATTACATGTGCTAATGATCATTACAGTGACATTGTTGATTCTTTGTCTGAAATAGCAAATGAAAAATCGGATGTAGCAGTGAAAGCACGAGGTCTGCTGGACAGATTTGACAAAGGAAAGACAGTTTTAGGATTGTTGATGGCTCAGCATCCATCAGCTGCATTAGATGAACTAAACCGTGCATTCCAAACAAAATCAGCGACAGTATCTGGCATGATTGAAGCATTTGCAATGACAGTTGAGCAATTGCGGGTATTGCGAACAGAGGAAAATTACAACAAGATATTTGATGAAGCTGAGAAAAAGGTAACTTCCCTAGATCTGGTGCCTATTGAACTACCACACACTCGCATACCCCCCAGAAGGATCACAGGTGATGGCTCAGCACTCCATTCTGCAACCGCTAGAGATTACTACAGAAGCCAATATTCTGAACTTGTGGACACAGTCATAGAACATCTAACCACTAGATTCAATGCAGACAGCAATGACTTGAGGCAATATCTGGCACATGAGAACATGATCACATCTGGCAAGATTGACAACCCGGTTATAAACTCCTATCCAGAAATCTCTGCACAGCGGCTCGAGTTTCAGTTGCCCATGTTCAAAGGACAACAAAAGCAGTATCTCTGAAAGGTGCGTAGGATGCTTACTGTAAAATGCATGAAACAAGCCAGCAGATGTTTAGTGAAGTGTTACTTCTCATGAAAATTTTGCTTGTATGTAAAATTTTGCTTGTATGTCCAGTATTCAGCTGCGAATGTGAACGCAGCTTTTCTGCATTAAGACGGTTGAAGACGTGGTTAAGGTCAACTATGTCTCAGTGCCGCCTCAACCATGTGGCAGTTTGTTACACTTACAAAGATGAGGTCAACAAGATAAATATAGAAGAGTTTATGAAAGAATTCATAAACATATCATCATAAAGGAAGTACGTTTGGGAACATGAAGACTAGAGGACTAAATGAATCTTACTTCAATGAAAAGTATTAATAATTATGTGCTACATTGTATTGATGTGTAATTTTCAAACGTTGACAAAGACTTTTTCAATATTTTGAACAGTTTTTCAGCAGATAGAAAATTATCAAGGGTAATTACTAATTTTATTAATATTTGAAAACGTAATTTATGCAATGAAAGTTATTAGTAACCTTGTCAAGTATAATGGCCATCTTTTATACCGTGCAGTGTGTAGGAATAAATTAATGTATCAGTTAATTTGTGACACATTTGTCTTTATTCTATTGACATTTTGAAAACTGTTCACAACACCTCACTTATACAAACCTACATGGAAACCTTAAAGTATCGTAGCAACAAGATTACTCTGTGACTGCATGTTTACAGCTTTCAGGTTCACGTAATCAGAGATTACCAATTTGCAAATTGAACAGTCCACATAAGTGGTTGCAAAAATCATTCCCCCCATCGGGTGTAAAAGATCTACGCCCCTGTAGGTATATAATTTTCCTAAGAGTTATATTGTACAAATACAAGTTAAAACAAGAGCACAATATGCAGCGCTTACAAGTTACATACGCCTGCCGCTAGGATCTCAAACTGAAAAAAAAAAATCATTGAAACATGACTAAGACCTAAGCAGTAGTGTTGACAGTAAGAGGAGGGGGTTGCTGAAGCTACCTGAAAATATGTCTTAGCTTCCCGTGAAGGCTCCACATCCAAGAAACAATGCTTATTAAAAGTCGTTTCATTTCCCTATACTACAGATTACAATAAGTGACAAATATTATATATTTGACATAAAATAGTGACATATTAGGAGAGAAGATTCTCAACTGACTTAATGTTGTACTTCCATCCTCCAATAGTTGTACATCACGACATCCACAACTGATATACATACGTTTTATATAAATTTAGTAATTGTTATCTGAGTTTGAAGTAGAACTCTATTTGAGGTCCAAGGATTTGTTTGACCTTATGTTTTTAGTAGCTACTTCATAGCACAGTTGTTTATTATTAACATATGATGTTAATCGCCAAAAGTAGGTGAAATTATGAAAACCATTAGGCCTATTAAAAAAACACACACAACATTTTAGATAATTTTAGCTGATAGTAACCATGCTTGAATGCAGGTAGTTTACTCAGTTAATTAGTACAATACTGATTTCGTGATTATAACATTTCAGATCTAATTACAAGATTCTGCCTTTTATTTTATTTTTGACGTATTTTAAAACTTTGATGATCCTGTTTTTCTACCAAAAATACTGTGTTGGTGACTTTCATGAAACATAAACACCTGACGATCACAAGAATTCACTGTTGCGTTTATTTTTAGCGAATCTTCTCGTTTCGTTATTAATTTGATCCTTCTGAAAAATCAAAATAAAAAATGCGTCGCAGGAGTGAATAATAATTTGAAATTGAAAAGTTTGATAAATAAATATTCATCATAATTGTCATCGATTCACTTTATATCAAGTTGTAAACACAAATGCTTGAAGTAATTAGGAAATTACTACATTAATATTATTTTGTATTTTATTATTATGACATTGACATTATTATTAATATATTTTTCAGAATGGTTTCGACCTCACCAGGTGTTTTTATGGAACATTCACTGTTTCGCACAGTGATTTCCGTAATTATAATATTATTTACTGGTAAGTTTAAGACATTTAATTGATTTTTATAAAGTAAAACTATTTACATGTTTTATCTTAACACCTAACCTAAATTTGATGATGTCTTTACACTTGCTGCGAGCGAAGGGGTAATTAACAAATTACGTAAACATAACCTTATACGATGAATTATGGTTACAAACTAAAGTTTAATAAAGCGTGAATAAGCAATTTAAATAACAAACCCTATTCGATAATTCACTGAAAATAAAAATTCCGGACAGTGTCCATTCTCATATTCTCAGCTAAATGCGTTGTGTAGGTCGTTAAGGCATTCGACTCGTAATCCGAGGGTCGCGGGTTCGAATCCCCATCACTCCAAAGATGCTCGCCCTTTAACCCATGAGGGCGTTATAACATACGGCCAATCCAACTATTCGTTGGTGAAAGAGTAGCCCAAGAGTTGGCGGTGGGTGGTGATGACTAGCTGCCTTCCTTCTAGTCCTATACTGCTAAATTTGGGACGACTAGCGTAGCCCTCAGGTTACGAGTCGAGTGCCTTAATCACCTGGCCATGCTGGACAAAATTTATATATAACACGTGAGAAAGAAGTAAGTCGAAATAGAAGAGACTCTACCAAATTTGTTTTTTTCTGTTGTTATTTCGTGATCGTATTTTTTAATAATATATTTTTTAACCTCCTTCCTGCATTTTGATAAATTTGACTCGGAAAAATATTTTGAAAGAAACGTCGAAAATCAAATATTTGTATGTATATTTATGAAAGTTTAATTTACAACAAATAACTTTTGATAAATTGATATTGATTTAAATAATATTAAAAGAGTCCGGAATCCACCCAACAAATTTTTGAACTGACAGACTATTTTTGGAGAAAATGGCACGGTATTACTTACTACATTTTTAAAAAATCGGTACATTTACAGTTTTAAGTAAAACAAGAAACACATTTTATTCATGCCTCACTTGAGAAAAATAATATAATTCTGGTTTTTAAGGTTTATTTACTGAGTTGGAAAATTTTCTTACGGCATCGCGAGGTTATATTTCCTGTCACTTAACCAGAATACTTGAGAGGACTTGTATTGATTTCAGTCCGTTCGGTCGTTTAATCGCTATGAAATGTCTACCTTTTTCGAAATTACGGTTTATTGTGAGGTTAACAGACGGAATAAACTTGCTGTCAGAAAAAGAGTACCATCAGTATAAGATTTATATTTGATAGACAAGTCCTGTAAATAAACATTCAGGCCTGACGTGGCCTGGTGGTTGGGGCTCTCGACTGAAAATTCGCTAGTTTGAATCCTTTCAGCCGTGGGGGTTTTAAAGCAGTTCAAGAGCAGAAGGTGATTGGTGTTGTTTAGCTGTCTTCCCTCTTATGTTTCATTTTTAAATTTAGGATGTCTTGCATAGATTGTCCTTGTGTAGGTTTTCGCGCAATTCAACTAATAAAAATAAACTTTAACCTTTGGTATCTTCATGCCAGGCCTAGAAACAATGTTACTTAGGTTAAAGGGCCCGGTATTGCTAGGCGGTTAGGGCGCTTGACTCGGAATGTGAGGGTCGTGGATTCGAATCTCCGTTTCATCTGCACATGTCCGCTCTTTTAGTCGTGGGATCTTTATAATGTTTAATCAATCTCACTATTCGTTGGTAGAAGAGCAGCCCAAGAGTTGGTGGTGGATGATGTTGACCAGCTGCCTTCTCTCTTGTCTTTTGCTGCTAAATTAGGGACAGCAAGCAAAGATAACCCTCGTGTAACTTTGTGCGAAATTCAAACCAAACTTAGGTTAAAGAACTATTTACATAAAATAACATAAAACCAGTGGCTAGTTGTGTTACAAGACAGCAGGGCATAAGGTATCTTCATTCAGTGGTTTCTTTGAGCTATAATTCACCCGTAAGAATATTTGTTTTAATAATTTACAGTTTTTTGTTGTAAAAGCTTGTGTGATTTCGCGTTTAATAAGCTAATTTAACACATAAAAAACAGTTCAATCAAATGTCGCAGTTATTGTAGGCAAAAACATGAAAACAAAAATTTGAAAATAACAGACATCTCAAAAACTAAGGGACCAAAACAACATGAAAAAATTAATAAAAACAGTTATTCGAAATTTGTGATTAGTTTTGTTATTTCAAAATATGGAATTTTTTAATAACTACTTGACTGTAGTTATTTCATAAGTATTAGCTGTTATATCAACTGTCTACGTCCTGACGAAATAACACTGCGCTTTCTCGGACGAAAATTCTAAAACAGAATAGCACATGTACATCCTCAGACAGTTTTTAGTTATCATACCAAAAGTGATGGCATTTAAGTCAAACAACTCTGGGTAATGGATGCCAATACACATATAATGGAGTATCTTTATAGTAAACTGTTGGAAGTTATCGTTGAGGACTCATAATAATATATCTTTGTTTTGTGACATTTTTATTATATGGGGTCTTGAGTAAGTGCACTAGTTTCACCCACCGGTGATGGCGTTGTTTCTGTGTTCTTGCTCGGGTAATGAAATAAAACTACCCAAAATATAAATTAACCAGCAGATACGCAATTTATTGAAATATTTCGTATCAGAGCGCAATACTTGTGATATTTCGCATATGCGAACCGCGAGCCTGTGGTCATATTTGTATATGTCATAATGAGCTGGAATAAGTATGGTGTAGAGTTTAGTGAAAGGCCGTTTCGAGAATAGCAGAGCCCACTGGCTTCAACTGATTAGTTAGAGGAATTCTGGCAGTTAAATCACTTTACATTTTGACAGAATGATATAACAGTTTGACACTAGAAATGAAATGTGTATTTGCAACTAAACAACTTGGAGTATGTTTGTATACACTTATATGCATACAATGAACTAGGAAGACTAAATAACCGAACCCTTTCCAATACTCAACTTCCTCTCTTTAGAATAAGTATAGTCGACTATTTATAGACGCTTCCACTCGAGTTTTGGTGTTGTTTTTCTTTTAATTCGTTTCACCTTCGGGCGGGCATGGCCAGGTAGTTAAGGCACTCGACTTGTAATCCGAGGGTCGCGGAGTCGAATCCCCGTCATACCAAACATGCTTGTCCTTTCAGCTGTGAGGACGTTATAATGTTACGGTCAATCCCATTATTCGTTTGTAAAAGAGTAGCCGAAGAGTTGGCGATGGGTGGTGATGACTAGTTGCCTTTCCTCTAGTCTTACACTGCTAAATTAGGGACAACTAGCACAGATAGCCCTCGTGTAGCTTTGCACGAAATTGGAAAACAAATCAACATTTCAGCATTTATGTGTGATCCTGTGTGTTGACTCTTTTGTTAGAATTTATACATACATACATATACATTTGTATATTTAACATGATATACATTATTTACTAAACTTATATAAGGGAATGCACTTATTTTTTAATAGTCATTATTGTTAATATTTTGTTTTTACTGGCAAGTCTGTGGACGCTGGAAATCAGGTTACCATACACGTGGTGGGCAGAGCACAAGACAGTCCATTGTATAGTTTCATACTTAATTTGAAACGAAACGTTATTTTAATAGCAATCGCAAACGCATGTATCATGTACAAGAAAATTTATTTTTATAAAGTTGGAAAGTTTTTTTTTATTATAGCTTAAGCGTCAGTCATTTCATTTATTATTATTTTTATTCTGTAATGTTACCACACCCCCAAAACGCCACCATATTTCATAGTAAACAAAATTTATTTTTTTATTTCAGCAATAACAGGCTCATACAATGAAACAAATTTATGGACTTATGACAAAGATGGATACAACGGTAAGTATAATACACGTGTATGTTGTAAACAACACATATAATAAATAAACGTCACTAACAGACCAGTAGAAGGTTGCATGGCCTTCATAACTGTATAGTGGAAGGTATGTGTGTGTGTGTTTTATAACAAGCCATTTTAGGCTATCTTCTATGTCCGCCGAGGGGAATCGAGCCCTAGATTTTAGCGGTGTAAGTCCATAGACATACCGCTGTCTCATCAGTGTACTGTAATAAATACATAAGTACTTCTGAACTGCATTTATTTATATATCTATACCGTTAGAATTTTCTGTCTTGGATCCCTGTGAAACAACGATAAGAGTTCGTATTTACAAGCCTAAAATCAAGGCCTCGATTCCTGTCGGCGGAGACAACAGATAACTCAGTGTGACTTTGTTATAACAAAATACACATTTTCTGTCTTTTATGTTAATAAGTTCGAGGTTCTGTACTTTAACATAAAATAATATATCGAAATGATTCGTGTATCGTTCAATCTTTGAGTGTGGTTTGTTTATTGTTGAATCTTTGAGATCAGATTTTTTATCGTGTAATTTATGAATGTTGTTCGTTTATTGTTGAATCTTTGAGTGTGGTTCGTTTATCGTTGAATCTTTGAGTGTGGTTCGTTTATTGTTGAGTCTTTGAGATCAGTTTTTTTATCGTGTCATTTATGAATGTGGTTCGTTTATTGTTGAATCTTTGAGATCAGTTTTTTTTATCGTGTCATTTATGAATGTGGTTCGTTTATTGTTGAATCTTTGAGATCAGTTTTTTATCGAGTAATTTATGAATGTTCGTTTATTGTTGAATCTTTGAGATCAGTTTTTTTTATCGTGTCATTTATGAATGTTGTTCGTTTATTGTTGAATCTTTGAGATGTGGTTTTTTTATCGTTAATTTATGAATGTTCGTTTATTGTTGAATCTTTGAGATCAGTTTTTTATCGTGTAATTTATGAATGTTGTTCGTTTATTGTTGAATCTTTGAATGTGGTTCGTTTATTGTTGAATCTTTGAGATCAGTTTTTTATCGTGTAATTTATGAATGTTGTTCGTTTATTGTTGAATCTTTGAGTGTGGTTCGTTTATCGTTGAATCTTTGTGTGTGGTTCGTTTATTGTTGAGTTTTTGAGATCAGTTTTTTTTATCGTGTCATTTATGAATGTGGTTCGTTTATTGTTGAATCTTTGAGTGTGGTTCGTTTATCGTTCAATGTTTGAGTGTGGTTCGTTTATTGTTGAATCTTTGAGATCAATATTTTATCGTGTAATTTATGAATGTGGTTCGTTTCTTGTTGAATCTCTACGTGTGATTCGCTTATTGTTTAATATTTGAATGTTAGTGATGTGTTAACTACAACATCTTAGGAATGTTTACACTTTATTATGGTAAACTAGTATTTTTCTAGTCTTTAAACATCGTATGAATTCATATTTTGTGAGTGTTGAACTGGTATTTAGATAAATGTTCTAAACTTATATTTAACACCTTAACGCCCTCAAGTGGCTCATCGGTAAGTCTGAAGACTTACAATTTCTAAAAACTGGGTTTTGATATTTATTGTGGGCACAGTATAGATAGCCCAAAGTAAAATTTTACGTTTAATAACAAATAAACGGACACCTTAATATTTTGAAATATGTATATATATATATTGAAATGAATTTGGCACAGAAACAATGTTTACGCTAGAATGTGTAACGTTACTCTTTACATAAGTATCTTATACTTTGATTTAATACACTAACATTTCGCTCGATGATTTACACTTAAATACATTATATTAACTTCACGTTAACTGTTTACAGTTTAATATGAAAAACTAATGTTTCGTTGGATATTATACTCTGTTTTAGAGTTTACTAATAAAATTTTACACATTCAAACTTCGCTGACATTTTAATGTAATACTGCAATGATTTGTTAAGGAGTCTACGTTTTTATATGGCACTTAGAGCTATCAGTCTCATTGAACGTAACTTGTGAATCTAAAGGAGTTAAAACTGCAATTTCTACCACTATCAGTTTGTTTATAAATATATATTCTATTGATTACGATATATTTTAGGTCCGGATAACTGGGAACTTAGTTTCTCATCTTGTGGCGGCGTCAACCAGTCCCCTATAAACATTGACACAAGTGCAGTTCAAGTGGATCCAGAACTGGGTCCATTTCTTTTTCATAACATTGATAATCCGTTTGTGAATTCCATTTTATATAATACAGGACACTCAGGTAGGTTATTTTTTTATGTTACTTATAGATATTTGAGGAATGTATAGGAAACAAGTAAAAAAACAACAAAAAGTACTAATTTGTTTTGCATTTCGCGCAAAACTACACGAGGGCTATCTGCAGTACCCGTCCCTAATTTAGGAGTGTAAGACTAGATGGAAGGCAGCTAGTCATCACCACCTATCGCCAACTCTTGGGCTACTTTTTTACCAACGAATAGTGGGATTGACCACATTATAATGTCCCCACGGCTGAATGGACGAGCATGTTTGGTGCGACAGGGATTTGAAGCCGCGACCCTCGGATTACGAGTCGAGTGTCTTGACCACCTGGCCATGCCGGGCTTTGGTATTGGGTAAAGACATTAATTACTGTGTACAAACCGCGACTCGTAAAATGTTTGCGGTAATTTTCATGCCCCTCACTTGAATTCTATCATTTCCGGTTCCACGCACACCATTTAAGCTACATCGTGGTCTATTTGGGGAAGAAAAACAATTGCGGTCAAACAAACAAACTCACATAGACTTGTTTTTATTTAATCAAAATACATGTAAGTTACAGAATAAAGTAAAATAATAGTATTTATAATAGAGTAACTAATATGGAAAAGTGACGACCGTTCGGTGTATGACGGACACTGTTCTACAAGTTTAAACAATGAAACTCGTAATAACGAAGAATGACATCCATAGTGAAGAAAACTTAGCTAAAAGACGTTTATGAATGTTGGTTAGGGCACCCGACTTGTAATCTGAGGGTCGCGGGTTTGAATCCCTGTCACACCAAAACATGCTGGCCCTTTCAGACGTGGGGGCGTTATAATGTGGTCAATCCCACTATTCGTTGGTAAAAAAGTAGCCCAAGAGTTGGCGATAGATGGTGATGACTAGCTGCCTTCCCTCTAGTCTTACACTGCTAAATTAAGGACGACAAGCGCAGATAGCCCTCGTATAGCTTTGCGTGAAATTCAAAACAAAACAAACCAATCGTGAAAATTCTGAAGCAAAGAAACTATGTCTTCAGAACTTCCACGTGCAGCATTACTCATTTGCATATCTTTACAGACTGAAATATATTGACGATGCGGATGTAGTTGATGTTTTTTAATAACTCATAACTTTATTTCATGCCATTAAAATTATCTCTAAGAGTAAAGTTACTGACTTCTGGTGTAATATTATATATTCCCTCACGGATTAAACAAAAACCTTTACAGTTAATAATACCTTGAAATATAAAATTCATATATAACTATGTAAAATGTAATATAAAAACACACATGAGAATGGTGCTTTATCTTCAGCATTGTTGAGCAACGAAAAGCTATCTTCGCAGAACAGTTCTAATTCTGAAATGATGGATTTTAAGGAAGGAATGCAACCGATAGTACTCGCTGCAAACTTTTCTCGTCTGACGGACCAGCGGGATTTAAACCTTTGACTGTCCCTAATATAGCGCACTTACGATCTCAAAGCACAGATCCCTTTTGTTTTTTTTACAGGAACGGGGCGCGAACCTTGAACTTTTGTAGTCTGTGCATCCTAACCACTATGCCATATCTGGTTTCAACTTTTATGCGATTTCAACTCGCAACTCAGCATGTTTTAAACTAATTTTGTTTTAATTATGAACGAAGCTCATTGGCCTACCGCTTACAGAATGGAATGTATATTGTGACTGTTTCTTTTCACAGTACTTTTACAGCACAGTTGATTCTGGAAAGGTTGGATTGATTTTTTTACGGCACAGTTGATCTTAGAGAGACTACATTGGACTTTTTATAGCACAGTTGATCCTAGAGAGACTACATTGGACTTTTTACAGCACAGTTGATCCTAGAGAGACTACATTGGACTTTTTACAGCACAGTTGATCCTAGAGAGATCCTAGAGAGACTACATTGGACTTTTTACAGCACAGTTGTTCCTAGAGAGTGTCACATTGATCTTTTTACAGCACAGTTGATCCTAGAGAGACTACATTGATCTTTTACAGCACAGTTGATCCTAGAGAGACTACATTGGACTTTTTACAGCACAGTTGATCCTAGAGAGTGTCACATTGGACTTTTTACAGCACAGTTGATCCTAGAGAGTGTCACATTGATCTTTTTATAGCACAGTTGATCCTAGAGAGACTACATTGGACTTTTTACAGCACAGTTGATCCTAGAGAGTGTCACATTGATCATTTTACAGCACAGTTGATCCTAGAGAGACTACATTGATCTTTTTACAGCACAGTTGATCCTAGAGAGACTACATTGGACTTTTTACAGCACAGTGATCTTAGAGAGACTACACTGATCTTTTTACAGCACAGTTGATCCTAGAGAGTGTCACATTGATCTTTTTACAGCACAGTTGATCCTAGAGAGACTACATTGATCTTTTTACAGCACAGAAAGATTGCATTGTGATGTTTCTTTTCATGATCGTTTTATAGCACAGTTGATCTTGAAAAGATCCGATGCAGTAAAAGTTAAAGGTGGAGGATTAAGAGGAAACTTCCAGTTTGACCAGTTGCACTTTCACTGGGACAGCACATCAATGACTCAAGGATCGGAACATACCATAAACGGTCGCCATTATCCAGTGGAGGTAAGAAATTAAAGAAGTAATCTATATATATTTATATATTTAATATATTTACTTTAACAACTTGTTAAAGCTGGTGTGAAATTTTTCACCAAAATATAAATCGTACGAAATATATTTTTCTGAAAGGTACACAGGCTTTTTTGCTTTCTTTCTTTTAATATTCAACTTATACCAAAATCCTAGTTTATTAAGTTTAATAAACAACGATCAGGTTTATGTACAGTTATTCTCTTGACGAAAAAAAAAACATTTGTAGCTTTATTTAATCTAATTGTAGGTAGACGGTTAACTTAGCATTTTTATTTGGTAAAAAGAGACAAAATATTTTCCCATAATCCTTCTTGATTTATTCACGGAAATCATTAGTTGTAAGATTATTTGTATGTATAGAGAATGACTGTTTGACTAAATATTTCTTTACTTTTGTCCTGTTAAAACCATCTCTGTGGGTTACGAGTAGATTTAATCTAGAATCCAGAGTTCAATTCTTCACGATGGACAGGTTTCAGATAGTCTCTTGTGTATTTTTTGTTTGACTAAAAACAAAAGAACAACAGTCTATTAAGAAAAACGTACACAACAAATTTAGTTCTGTATATACATGTCTCACGATGGTTCAGTGATAAGCTTGAGTATTTAACCCTAAACACTTGGGATTTAATACCAAAAGTAGGCACAGCTCAAATTTAACCCTAAACACTTGATATTTAATACCAAAAGTAGGCACAGCTCAAATTTAACCCTAAACACTTGATATTTAATACCAAAAGTAGGCACAGCTCAAATTTAACCCTAAACACTTGGGATTTAATACCAAAAGTAGGCACAGCTCAAATTTAACCCTAAACACTTGGGATTTAATACCAAAACTAGGCACAGCTCAAATTTAACCTTAAACACTTGGGATTTAATACCCAAACTAGGCACAGCTCAAATTTAACCCTAAACACTTGGGATTTAATACCAAAAGTAGGCACAGCTCAAATTTAACCCTAAACACTTGGGATTTAATACCAAAACTAGGCACAGCTCAAATTTAACCCTAAACACTTGGGATTTAATACCAAAACTAGGCACAGCGCAAACGGTTGATTTTTAACTTTGCGATTAATAACAAAACAAACAAATACATCTTGTATATAAAGTCATAAAGGCTGTATTTTAAATGACAAAAACTAAGCACAAGTGTTATCGTAAAGATTTTACATAAAAATAAAACACTGCATCGTTTAAGGCCTAGCATATAGTAGCCTGATGGTTTGGGCGTTCGACTCACAATATGCAGGTCTCACATCCAAATCCATATCACCAAACATGCTCGTGAAATACAAAATAAACCAAACTAATTCAAACCTTTTAAAATCCATTTAATGCAGGGTAGCTGTTAATTTTTTTTATTTAGTAAACTGTATAAGTAGCTCTGTTGTATTCGTTAATGTAAATTAGTTTGTTTTGTTTTTTTGTCCTCTCAGATGCATCTGGTCGCATATAACGAGAAATATCCAAATTTTACCGTTGCATCACTTTATGAAGATGGAATTGCAGTATTTGCTGTGTTTATAAAGGTAATTTATATATTATCTTCATCCCACAAGTAGTTAACATGTTCAGGTATGTTATTTTGGTGTTGACTTGTAGAATAGAAGTAGTAACTTATTGTAGAGACAAAGTTAGAGCTTGGTGTGAAAGTGTACCTCTCCACGATAGGCCCTAGTTAAAGTTTTAAAATATAAATATAACATAAAACGTATTATTGTTACAAACAACTTAGTTAGGTGTATAACGGTTGGTAATTTTACTCTTTTTCACTACTTAGATATATGTGTATTAGAAATAATATACCTTTCAGGTATTTATGAATCATAGTTTTTAAAGATATTATTATATAGCCAAAAGCAAAATGAAACTGCTTTGATATATCTGGTTACACTGTACAGTTTTATGAAATACTCTGTGAGATATGTTTTGTTTTTTGTAAGCTACCTCACAAAATAGTTTTCAGAAGAGGTTACTGTTAACGTATATGAAGGCTTACAGTTCTAAAACAGAGTTCACTTAGCAGATAGAGCGTAGTTTAGCCCCTTTGGAAGCTGTGATAAAAATAATACTAATTTAAACAATTTAGAAATAGATTCAATACTGGCACGTTTTGTTCTTTAGGCAAAATTCGGTAAATATTTGTATTATATTTATTCACAATGAATAGAACGACAGTTTTGAAAAACGCGAAACATAATACAGTAAAACCAGTTTAAGCAGAAAACTGCTTATGGCGGAAACCTCTACAAGCCGGAAATATAAAAATTTTACAGCATTATCTTAAGATTTCTCATATAAAACGCCCTCTATATGGCAGGCGGAAAAATATCTTTCACCTACCTCATCGACCAATAAATAGGATTAAAACCTGAGTAAAGCGGGAAAATGTTTTAAACTGAATATTAATTTCTTTAAATATTAATAAATTTTTGTTTAATTAATAATTTCTTTAAATATTAATAAATTCTCGGACATTTTGTTACTGTAAGTATTGGTTAAATATATTCGTTTTTTTTTTTCTGCCGTCATTATTCCAGAGGTCGCTATTTGAAAGAACGATTCACTGTACTTTTGGTCGCATTTGCTAATGGAAAACTGGAGAAACCGTGGGTTATAGGTAAAAGTGAAAATCCATGCTCTTTCAGAAAATTAAGGAAGAATCAACTTCCTGTGGAATGGAAAGCGAATAATAAAGCGTGGATGACAAGTGCTATGTTCGAGGAATGTTTGAACAAATTAAACAAAAGAATGAAATAAGAAAATACTAATATTCTAGTTTTCCTAGATAATGCAGCTTGTCACCCAAAAGTTCAGGCCTGGCATGGCCAGGTGGTTAAGGCACTTTACTCGTTACCTGAGGGTCATGGGTTCGTATTTTGGTCGCACCAAACATGCTCGCCCTTTCAGCCGTGGGGGCGTTATAATGGAACGGTCAATTCCACTATTCGTTGGTAAAAGAGTAGCTCAAGAGTTGGCGGTGGGTGGTGAGACTAACTGCTTTCCCTCTAGTCTTACACTGCTAAATTAGGAACGGCTAGCGCAGATAGCCTTCGTGTAGTTTTGCGCGAAATTCAAAACAAATGAAACCACTCAAAAGTTCAACTTTCAAATATTCGTTTAGTCTTTTTACCTCCATGTACAACATCACTTCTACAGCCATTAGATAATGGAATTATACAGTGTATAAAATTAAAATACAGAAAATTGATGATTCAGCAAATTATTGCAAACAGGGACGACTGTAGTAGAGCATCTGAAATGACCGTGAAAATTGACGTGTTAGATGCAATTGCAATTTTAAGTCATTCAATCCAATGCGTAAAAGATGAATGTGTAATAAAGTGCTTTCAAAACTGTGAAATTCTTGATAATGGCGAAGGTTATGGAGAAGTTGTTTGTCATGACAATTCTAGTGAAATCAGAACTCTGATTGAGAAGGTTGATGCAGATGATTCTGTAAACGCGGAAAGTTTTGTGAACGTTGACAAGAATGTTGTAACAGAAACTAATTTAAAATCTACAATAGAATCTCAAGATGGTAACAGTGTGAGAGATTCAGAAGATGAACGAAATGGAAAAGACAGTGAGGAAATAGAAATTCCTACTTTATCGCAAGTGTTAAGTTATATTAACACAATCAAATTGTATGCAAAAATAAAGTGGAAAATAAACTTCATGAAAAGGCCATAGAATTGGCGTTCTCTTTTAACCACATGAGAAAGTCCTTTAGAAAACTAAACAGTTGAAATTGGACATTTTCTTTAAATAAATTTGATTAAGATTTTGTGTACTTATGTATATTTTAAATGTCTATTTTTGTTCTTATTTTAATAAATATAACATAAACAGAATAATAACTTTATTCACAAACGTCTTACTTATCTTGAGTCAAGCAAGTATAACGTTCCGCTCAAAAATTATATATAATTAAGGAAATGTATGTTCACTGTCTAAGTCGGAAAACTTGCTTGAGCTGGAAATTTTACTCGGCCCCGTGCGATTCCGTCTTAGACAGGTTTTACTGTATAATGCGTATAATGAAGGCAACCGTTCAGAAAGAACCGATAAGCGAAGTGTTTTAGAAATTAGACGAGTGTTCGTCAGAAATGGAACGTGGATGAGCTTTCTCTTAGTTTAATTTCTTGTTTCTGAAAATATATCGTTTTCTTTGTGACACAGTTGTCCGACTCCAGAAATTACGTCGTCAGCTTGCAGCCAATCGTAGAGAACTTTGAAAAGATCAGCATTCCTGGAAGTGCCGTGAAGCTCATCTCGCCCATATATTTTAGAGACTTACTGCCAGGAGACTTTAATCGATACTTTCGGTATCAGGGGTCATTGACCACACCGCCGTGCAGCGAAGTTGTCACCTGGACTGTGTTTGAAGAAACACTACCAGTCAGTGCAAACGAAGTACGTGAAAAGTTAAAACCTAATTTTCCAAATTCTAATATTGCAATTAAAATTACAGAGTTTGATAAATCATAAATTAAACACTTTTATCTTTCTAGTTTTAAATTGCAAAATAATTTTATCTTAATTATGTTTTTGTGTTTTTATAAGCCGTAGATTAGTTTAACTTTAGCAAGTTTAACCATTAGAGAGAAAAATTTGATGATACAATGTAACATATTTTTCCTGCGCTTGTCAATTTGGCCCAGCATGGCCATGTGGTTAGGACGCTCGACTCGAAATCTGTGGGTGGCGGGTTCAAATCCCACTCACACCAGACATGCTCGCCATTTCAGCCGTGGGGGCGTTATAATGTGACGGCCAGTCCCTATATTCGTTGGTAAAAGAGAAACCCAAGAGTTTGTGGTGATGACTAGCTACCTTCCTTCTAGCCTTACACTACAAAATTAGAGACGACAAGCGCAGATAGCCCACGTGTAGCTTTGCGCGAAATTCAAAACAAATTATCTTATCAATTATTTGATATATACGTTAAGTATTAACGCTAGAAACTTTGTTTAGCTTACATTATTTAAATAATACAGACTTTACACATATTTATCAATCAACATAAATTGAATTTTATTTACTGCTCTTCTTTCTTTGAGGTTGTTGTGTCTCTAAAAGAGATTTCTGTGTTTATTTAACGTACATGTTATTCAATTATTACATGTTTTTTAGAGTTTTTCTTACGAATAAAATAAATTTATATATGATGCAGTGATAAATTTAAAAAATGCTTTCATTTCTCAAATCTCAAAGAAACGTTTTAAGATATGAATTAAATACTATAAGTAATTCCCTTTGTTCTCAAAACTTAAAGTACTTTCAAACCGTTAATTATTGTTTTATATAGTTCTCTCTCTGTCTTTTCTTTGCTTTGAAGTAAAGAATTTTATCCACCGAATAATATTATTATTACTTTTATTAGATCATCATACATTACAAACCTTTGATAGTTATTTCACTTATCTTTGGAGCTCTATGTCTTTATTTTTATCATGATACAACATATTACACTCATGAGTTGAGTATGTCTTGCTTTTGATTTAGCTTCTGACATTTCGAAATCTTTTAGACGTCAGTGGTAATCCTCTTCAGCATTGTCATCGACCAGTACAACCGTCGAACGATCGCCTGATCGTAACACCTCCTTACGAAAATAACGTCTTCTGAAATAGAATGGGAGTTTACGTTTTAAAATCAGATACCTCGAACAGTATTACAGCTTTTTGGATTAATAAAACTAAATAATATTTTCATATTTGAAATTCATTTAGAAGGATTTCTTTCAAATTATTTTTATCAATGAAAGTAACAACTACAATGAAAATAAACTTCTGTACCAAATTATTTATATTTGAGCTTTGTATGAAATTTTCAATATTTATTTTATATTGTTTCAGCCAAAATAATTGTAATCAAATATCCAAATATATAGGTTTTAATAAAGACCTTTTATTTAACCTTTATTTTGGTTGTCATAAATTTTTCTCAGAACCTGACGCATAGTTTTTAATAACGTAATAATTTAAAAAGTTATCCTAAAGAGTTTATGAAAGACAACAATTTTGAACTTTTTTTTTTTTTTTTAATGCTCCAACAGACAGACACTTTTACCGGGATTGTTTGTTGTAGTGAGACCTATTAAAACTTTTATATAAATATTTAATTGTAAAATATCATACCAAAGACATATTGTGTTTTTAAATTAAGTCATAGTATGTTGACTGTTAGTTTATTTTCCCTTCCCTTATATTTAAGTAGTTATGTATGTTTCTTGTTTATGTTTCATGATTTTTATAGTAACTCCTGAAAATTGAATTTTTCTTGTGACAACTCGTTTTATCATATGCTGCTTTCAATAAAAACACGTGACTTAGGTCTACGTTTGAAAGATCAACAACTTTATCACAGACTAAACACCACATTTAACATACAGTTATTTGTCTAGTACAATATAAAACCTGGGGAATGTCCCAAGATTCTTGAGGTTCTGCTAAGCAATGCAGTAAGGAAGGCATAATGTCAAAGATCAACATGTCATGCATATTGTCCATTACCAATATATATTTTGTTATGTATTATTATTTATCTCTGACGAATCTTCAATTTATTATGTTAAGTATTACAATTTCAATGACTCACTCATATAAAAAGAATGCTGATATTGGCAGTTATGGAGGTGTTTATACCTTTTGTGTCTTTGACAAATGACACCGTTAATCCCATAGTCACATGTATTTAACGTAATGCTAGGGCGACTCAATCATTGTTATTAGAGTGTGTACCTCGTTTTGTTTTGAGTTGTGCCACTAGGGATTGCGTTCTTGCTCAGGGTATTGAGAGTAGCTTTGTTAATGCTTCTTTTCATGACATTTATTTAGCATTAGACCTTGTTTCGGGACCAATTGTGGTTGGAGTGAGGCCTTTTCTGCCAAATCCTTTGCACGAAATTGAAAACAAAGAATCAGTGAAAAATGTCTGTACTCTTACACATCTGAAGTAATTTACTATCAAATATTAATTTTTTGGGGAAATGATTCTCCGTATAACCACAATATCGTGAATTTAGTTTTCTTTTTTATTTTAAAGACGACAGGTATGGGTTTTAAAACCTTAATTAAAGTTTTAATACCCCTACTCAACCTAGGATTAAGGCATAAGCTTACCGAGCTGAAGCCCATGGCCTCACACTGATTAAGGGTTCTAAACTATTAATATAAATCTATTGTACACAGAGATTCTGTCTCGAGTGGCCTCTATACACTGCTGGCCAAAATCTTAAGGTCAATGAACATAGAGAAAAAAATATGCATTTTTGCGTTGTTAGACTAAACCACTTATTTGAGTACAGCTTCGAAAGATGAAAATAAGAAAAGGGAAAATAAAAAACCTTTTTAGCATTTATTAGGGAATATGTGAACACCATGAAAGTAGCCTAAATACTAGCTGGTCAAAAGTTTCATACCATACTGAAACGAAGCGTTAATCGGTAAACACATAACGAAATTTAGTCACTTATGTTCAAGCATTAGCGTTGTCTCCCACTGGCATCTCCTGTGTTACATTTAGTAAAAACATGGCAAAGGCTAAAACGTTAACAGAGTTTGAATGTGGCAGAATTGTCGAGCTGCAAAGCAAGATCTCTCTCAATGTGCCATCGCTGGTGAGATTGGGTGTAGTAAAACTTCTGTTGCAAATTCTTAAGACCCTAAGGGATACGAAACGAAAATTTCAAGTGATCAGCACAAGAAAATTTTGTCGGCGTTGAGAAGGAGGATTCGATGGGTTGTCCGGCAAGACACCAGTCGATCGTCGAACCAGATTAAAGCCCTTACGGATGCAGAATGCAGCTCAAGAACAATAAGACAGCATCTACGAGAGAAAGGCTTTAAAAACTGTAAATGTCTTCAAAAGCCACACCTCCTTCCACACCACGAAACAGCTCGGTTAAACTTTGCTGAGAAGCAGCAAACATTGGACGCAGAAAAGTAGACGAAGGTTTTGTTTTCTGATGAGAAAAAATTTAATCTTGATGGTTCAGATAACTTCCAACGTTACTGACACGATAAGGATATCCCACCAGAGACATTTTCTACACGACACAGTGAAGAAGGTTCCATCATGATCTGAGGTGCCTTCTCCTTCTAAGGAACAATGGAGCTTCAGATTATACAGGAGCGGCAAACAGTAGCTGGCTACGTTGGCATGTTGGAGAGAGCATCCTTATTGACTGAAGGCCCTCGCTTGTGTGGAAATGACTGGATCTTTCAGCAGGACAACGCTGCAATCCACAATGCCCGTAGGACAAAGGACTTTTTATGGCAAATAACGTGGTTCTTTTGGACCATCCAGCGTGTTCGTCCGAACTGAAACCCATTCAAAATGTTTGTGGGTTGATGGCAAGGGAATTTTATAGAAATGGACGTCAACTCCAAACACTGCATGATCTTCGTGAAGCCATATTCACCACTTGGAATAACATTCCATCCAGCCTTCTGCAAACGCTTATATCGACCATGCCAAAGCAAATGTTTGCAGTTATTCGCAATGACAGCCGTGCAACTTACTACTGAGACCTCTTTTTGGGCATTTACTACCTTGTTTAGGACTTCTTTTGGGTATGGTCTTAAACTTTTGACTAGCTAGTATTTAGACTAATTTCATAGTGTTCACATTTTCCCTATTAAATGCTAAAAGGTTTTTTTTCCTTTCTTATTTTCATCTTTCAAAGCTCTGCTCAAATACGTGGTTGAGTCTAAAAACGCAAAATGTATATTTTTTCTTTATGTTCATTGGCCTTAAGATTTTGGCCAGTAGTGAATGTTGAAAAGCCTAGGGTCAGGCCTGGTATGGCCAGGTGGGTTAAGAGGTTCGACTCGTAATCCGAGGGTCGTGGGTTCAAATCCCCGTCGCACCAAATATGCTCGCCCTTTCAGCAATGGGAGCCTTATAATGTGGTGGTCAATTCCATTATTCGTTGGTAAAAGAGTAGCCCAAGAGTTAGCGGTGGGTGGTGATGACTAGCTGCCTTCCCTCTAGTCTTACAGTGCTAAATTAGGGACGGCTAGAACAGATAGCCCTCGTGTAGCTTTGCGCGAAATTCAAAACAAACAAGCTTAGGGTCAATAAAATCCTTTGTCTGGCCTTGCCCATACTAGGCGGCGTCATTATAATACATTTTTACTTAAAGTGGGTTTCTCGTCATCATGAATTAGTGTTATTTTCTTTCTGGTATTTATTTTTCTATATTTAAAATATCATTTCTTTTTCACAAACTTGACAACAAAGAAAGAAACATTATTTCTAAAATGTATTTTTGTGTTATTGATAATTTCAGTCATTTTCACTTAGAAATTTGTTTTTTGGTTATCAAATACATCACAGCAGGCTATTTGTATCGTGCCCATGGGCATCAAAACATGTTTGTTGTTTTATTTTAATCAGTGTTATAAGTCCTCAGATTTCCAAATGAGTGGGCCACTTAGAAATTTACATAAGTTAAATTAATTATTTTTGTTATATTGAACAGCTCTAAAATTATTTTATTGTTTAGCTTTTCATATGATATCTAGTTTATGTACAGTTTAAGATATGTGATAGTCGGTGAAAAATGGCGATTTTGGTAAACAACAATAAAGCGTTTTTCTTCAATGCTGTTCAAAATCTTGCAAGAGCTCTTGCAAGCTTGTATCCTACTCCAGTTGATAAGGTAAATATATTGTTATAATTTATGCATAGTCTTTAAAAGATGTCAAAAACTTTACTGTTGTAAATTCTTACACTGGTATGTTTTTCTTATCCCAGCACTAGCCTAGGTACTACAGTCCTACACTTTAGTATCACAGTTCGCAGGGCGTGAAGCATAAGCTTTAATTATAAAACAAACACTTGGGAGATACTTTAAAGTTATACTGTATTTCTACTAAATGAACAGTATCAGTACTAATATAACAGTTTTAGTAAAAACTATTCATAATGCTAATATTACTATAAGTGTAATTACAAAAAAATATTTTAATTCTCAGGTCTTCTCCTTACCTATGTCAATGCTGTACATATTTCTTTAAAACTTTTGTCAGTTAATAAAGCAGCAGTAAAACAGATATAGTGGTAGGGACCCTGTGAAAGTAACAGTAATATATTTTCTCTGTGTTTTGAAACATATCAAACAATTTTTGATGAAATGTGATTATTCCATGACCATAATATTTTTAAGTTTCACAAAGGCTTTGTTATATTTTAACAGTGCAGAGTCAGTTTTAAAATGTTATCAAGAAAAAACACTATGTAACAAAATTTTACTTTTTCTTTTCCCTGGGCAGAAAGTGTTGTTTCTCAATTACTTATGTCTAAAATAAATGGAATAGACCTATTTTCTCTTCAAACTTTGCTTTTGTGACCTGGGTAATGAAATTTTCAAATTTATCCATTTTCCAGAACATTCCAGGTAGATTCAGTGAATATTCTCAAACTTACAAGAATTTTCAATAACTTTCTAGAATGTTGTAGAACTTCACTTGTCAAGATGTGCTCTGCTTCTGCCACAATGTATCCAGTCTGTGCGAGACAGTTGGAATTGCCTGTAACCTGAACAAATGGTGCCTCTTCATTGACAGCTTATCTAGAAGTCTCAAAGCTGTGCTGCTCCATAATGGGAATAAGTATCTGTCTCTTCCCCTGGCTCATTTGGTGCACCTCAAAGAGGAATACAATAGTGTCAAGACCTTGCTAAAAGTCTTGAATTATGATGAATGGCTGGGAGGTTATAGGAGACTTCAAAATGGTAGTATTCCTGATGGGTCTCCAAGGAGGCTTTACCAAGTTTCCTTGTTATCTTTGCCTTTGGTACAGCAGGGATACTGCAGTGCACTACAACAGGAAGTACTGGCCACAACGGACCAACTTCTCTCTGGGGAGGCACAATGTCAAGTGTGAGCCACTAGTGGACCTTCAGAAGGTGTTGTTTCCACCATTGTACATAAAATTGGGTCTTATGAAATAATTTGTCACAGCTCTTGATAAGGAGTCTGTATCCTTCGAGTACCTTTGAGCCTTCTTCCCTAAGCTGTCTCAGGCAAAGGTCAAAGCTAGTGTCTTTATTGGACCACAAATAAAGAAGATCCTGGAGTGCACAGAAATTTCCAAGAATTTCAGTAGGAAGGGAAAAAAGCTTGGGGCAGCTTTGTCGCAGTCGTTCAGGGCTTCTTGGACAATCACAAGATCGAAAATCATGTGGAACTGGTTGAAGCTCTGGTGAAGGACTATGACAAAATGAGCTAAAGGATGTTCCTGAAAGTCCATATCCTTGATGCTCATCTTGATAAATTCAAGGAGAACATGGGAGTTTACTCAGAGGAGCAAGGTGAGCAATTCTATCAAGATATGCTGGACTTTGAATGCCACTACTAAGGAGGGAAAAATGAAAAGACAATGGGAGACTTATTTGGGGGCTGATACATGAAAGTGATTTACATTAGTCACAAATCTCAATAAACTACTCACTTCTAAACATTTTTGTATAACTTTAGTATAAATACATGTAAATTTTGATTCATATGTTGTTTTATTCAGACCTCATGCAAATGAAAATGTGCAAATTTGCCCATTTTTACATGGAAAATAGGTTCATTTCTAAATATCATTATCCAGGTCATCAAAACAAAGATTGAAGGGAATAATGGCCATTTTCTGTACTTTTACAATGCAATTGATAAATAACACATACTATCCAGGAACAAAATTTGTGTTACATAGTGTAATCACTAATTAAATGTTACTGCTACTATGAGGCTGCTTGAGTCAACACAATCTGCTTGGGTTATGTGATTTGTTCATCATACTTTCTGTCCATACTGTAGTGACAATTCATGTGTATACTTAGTGATGTCAAGAAAACCCAGTTACACAACCCCTTTCAAACTTGTGATCAGCCTCCGGTCAGTTACCTCTTCCTTTCTTTGTAAACCTGACGATGACTGAAGAAGGTCGAAAACGTTGTTCACTCCTCTACGCAAAATATTTTCTCAACCCAAACGAGTCATTTTTACATATATATGTGTATACTTAGTTCATTAATAAAGTTCATTTATTAGTTATTTTTACCCTATTAAGACATTTTTATTTCTGGAACTTCTTGTTCATATTAAATAGGACACAGTAGATTTACCATTACAAAAATCAGGCAGGCCTGATATGTTAAAGCAGTGGTTTGTAAATGTTACATAACTTGGAAACCATTAAGTTAAAATGTTGTTGACACAAATATATTTTTTATTTATTTTAAAATTGTAATAAAAGTGCTTTATTAGTGTGTGAAGTTTTGTTATATGCTGAGAATCTAGTTGTACCTTTCGTATATACTGAGTTTCAAATGCCTATAAGACTGCTGTAATGAGCTGCATACAATTAAAAACATAGTAACATGAAATTTAAGGATAGCAAGGGACCTTTTGGCCCATTTGTACCATTCCATCTAAATGTAAAAAAATAACAAAAACCGACCAAACCAGCTTGACTGTGATTATGCTAGAGTGTAAAAAGGGACATTGAGAATCTTAATCCATTCATGTGCATCACTGCTTAGATGAGGAAGCATTTGTCTAACATTTATATACATATATATGTTTGTTATAAACAAAAGCTGCAACAAAAATCAAATAAAAAATTGAAAGGATTCTAGGGTACAAGTACTTACTCTATCGGTATTAATATTCTCTTAAAAAAATGTATATATATATATTTTCAACTAAAATAGTTTTGTGGCACAAAGTGAGAGTTGATACATCAGGACTGTAATTCATAGCTCCCAAGTTAGTTTTTATAAGAATTGTATGTTAAATTAACACTCTCATGATCACAAGAAACCTGTTTGAAGTAAAAATTTATTCTAGAGGTGGCTGTTGTGGGTATTAAAACTTTAATTAGAATGAAATACAGAACAACATTTTGATCTGAAAATGACCTCAAAAGTTCAGCTTTTCAGTCCCATCAATTACCATTTAACACTGGTGCAACCCCCAGTGGCACGTTGGCAGGCTCGCACCACTGGAAACCAGGTTTCGATAACCATGGTGGGCAGAGAAGAGATAGCCCATTGTGTAGCTTTGTGCTTAATTCTAAAGTTATTATTGACACTGGTGGATCCTAGCTAGGTGTACTAGTCCTGTAATTGGTCATTATTCTGTGTTAGTTTCCCTTTATCCAAGAAGAGAAAAGGTTCTAATGACTCTAACCATTAGAAGGTACAGGCAAGGCTTAACATCATGACCAGGTTAATCTGATTCATTTAAAAATAACAACTTGAGTAACTTTCTGTATTGTTAGTTATTCCAGTTGCAGTTATTCCCACTCTGTACCCATGTTTAGTTGAACTTCTCCACTTTGACCTTCAGAGCACTAGGCTGAAATCACTGTGGTGTTTTATTTTAAATATGGAGTATGGTTCCTTCATTCTTTGGTGTTTCCAAATTTAAACAACATGGTGATTGCCATGTTAATAAAGTTACAAAAACTATTCCTTTGTGTTTAATGTGCAGCTTATTTTATCAAAAATGTTAAAGAAGTGATAAATATATGAGGAAAACTGTTAAGTGTTCTTAAGTTTCATTGGTTACAGACTTAACCTGGGCTAATATAGGATTTAGTCAAATTTTAGAGATGACTTTGATAGATGTATAGCCCAAACTGAAGATTACATGGAATGTATTTTTTTATGTTTGAAACATAATTACTTTTGAATTTGAAATGTTTTATATTTAGAAATTCTTATAAAATTCCAAGTTTTAATGTTTTCAGAAATGCTTAGTAGATTTTCTCACAGGATATTAGACTTGTACAAGAATCCAAACAAAACTTTGAATTATACTGGAAATAATTTATGATTGTTTAACACGTGTACAGTGTTTGGACTTTAATTATTTAATTTCTTAATAATTTTTGTTAAAACTGAATGTTCAATGTTAAAACATTGTAAAGCCATTTTGCAAAGTATAAAGATTTGATGTTTACAGAATTAGTTGAGTTGTTGAGAATTTCTTTGACTATGAAAGTGACATATTAATGTCTTTGTCAATTGACATAACCTGTTGTAGTGAATGGTAGATATGGTAGGATTATATGAAATTTAGTTGTAAAATCTGGCTACTTAAAAATACTTTAGATAACATTTTGAAGACAGAAGGAGGATTAATTCTATTTCATATGATGAAAGTATGTCTTGGCTTTTTGAGAAATATTTGGTTGTAGGAAAACTAGTTGGTGGAAATCATTCAGGGACATTCTTTTAAGTAATACTTCTAGAAAAATTGAAATTTCAGCTTTGTGATAATGAAATCACTATTTGTAAACAAACCTGATTATCCAATATACCTAAAAGTTTTTGATAAAGGAGATTAGTAGGAAATATTTATAAATAAATGTCAGTGTTTGTGTGTATCTGTCCTTTGTATTTTTCTACATTTCATGATCAATCAACACCAAAATTGACACGGTGATACAGGATGACACGAGGAAGGTCATGAGGGGAGTAGGGGTTGATCTCCCCTTATAATTTCATATCTAATATCAGAAAACTACTAAATCAGCACAAACTTGACAATGATATAAAATGACATGAGGGATGGGGTGGAGTCTCCCATGTAATTTCATAATGATAGAATTCTTGAAAAAGTATGTCTTTATTTTTCAGTTTTGGTACCTGAATGTGTTGTTATTTTACTTTTAATGTTTATTATGTTAAGAAAAAATAAAAGCACAGTCTCCTGTCCTTTAATACAAACAAGATTTTGTTTTACCTATCCAACAGATGGGTACTCCAACTAATGAAGCATAAAAACAAGTGTAGAATATTAAATTTTTGACTTCATTTTAAACATTTTGTGTAAAATTTATTTAGAAACAGGCAGGATAAATTATAGCACTTAACATAAACCACGATAAGGTAAGAACAAACTGAGAAATTAAATTTCTAAATAATCTGTGAAGTGATGAATGAAATTTGCAATTCATAAAAGGTGAAATAAAATTTGGTATTTAAAGCAATAACATATTTTGTAATATAACATTAATTTTAGGAGTAGTAACTAAAAATTTATGAACTATACATCAACTAAGAATTTAGTCCCAATAGCCAGTTGTTTTAGAAATCTGATAATACTGCACAGCCACAGATATCAGGTTACTGTAACAGTGCACATGTTGTTTTGTTCTCTGTTTGTTGTTCAGTTCGGCTAAATAGAACTGCATGAGGGCTTTTCTGGTGATTTTTTTCTGCTTCAATTGCTTTAGATTTAATAGCAACAGGTGAGAGCAAGCAGCTAGTTCATGTTTGGTTTCTACATGGTCATGTGTATAGCTTTATTGATATTATTCCACAGTTCTTAGTGCTTCTGTGCTTATAAGTCTAGCTGTAAGACTTAATTGAAATTTAACTAAATATCACTGTGTAAGTTTATTATAGTGATCTAAAAGTTAGATTGCACACAGAGAATTAAATATCTTTTTATCCAAGTGATTTATTAGTTCATGTATTTCTCTTACCATAGGTGAGTGAATAGTTACAGCCTTAGTGTTAACTGTATCACATTCTTGTCTTGTTTTTATTAGAATATATTTGATAACTGACAATCTGGTTTATCCATTAAGAAATTTAAAAATTGCTTTGATAATATCATACAAGTGTCCTTCTCTCTCAGTAATTACCTTGAATAACAGTATAGAAGAAAACATGAGGCCAACAAAGGTGGTTATACTGAGCTAACAAAGTTAGTTGTATTAGACTAAGAAAGGTGGGTGTATTAGACTAAGAAAGGTGGATGTACTAGACCAACAGAGGTGGGTGTGTTAGGTCAACAAAGGTAGTTGTACTACCCCAACAGATGCAGCTGTACTAGAGCAACAAAGTTGGGTTTTTAGACCGACAAAGGTGAATGTACTAGACTTACCAAGGTAGTTGATCCAAACTAACAAAGGTTGTTATACTAGACCAACAAAGATGGTTATACTAGAACAAAAAACGTAGGTGTATTAGACCAACAAAATTAGTTGTGCTAGAACAAGAAAGGTGTCTTTACTAGACCATAAAGGGCAGGTGTATTAGACCAATAAAGGTAGTTGTACTAGACTCACTAAGGTGGATGTATTAGACTAACAAAGGTAGTTGTACTAGACCCACAAAGGTGGGTGTATTAGACCAATATAGGTGGTTGTAGTATACTTACAAAGATGAATGTATTAGACCAATTCAGATATTTATTTTAATATAAGCTGTGATTTGATAACATTGAACACAGCAGGCCTCAGAGTTAACTTTTAAAGTTGTTATTTACATTTTTTGCATAAGCATATTTGTGACTGCTGTTAGCAACAACATTATTCTTTGAAATTAACCACGTGTTATAATTAATTATTTAATGTGTTAAATGTTAATAAAGATATATACATATTATTTATATTTATACATTTTTCATGCCACATTTCCTTTTCAAATATTCTCTAATATCAAAATTCATCTTAATCACATCTAACAGGGATTTTGTTTTTAAAAAAAACATTTAAAGATGCTAGCCCTGGGAAGAGTCTGGTGTATCTAGGCCACGAGTCCCTGCTGAGATCAATCATACTAAAAAAAAATTGCTTATTTAATAACTTAAGGTTCAGACTGAAGCATTAGAAGCCAATAAACCTAACATTTGTGTTGATCATGGACAAATTAAGAGGATTTTTTAGGGGAAAAAATGATATTGTATGTGCTTTCTATTTTATTATGACTATTGCTGAACATCCACATGAGAATATAATTTATAACTGCACTACTGAGACTGGATGGTGTGAGTTTAGTTGGCTGGCCCATCTATTAATTATTTTAGTAAACAGTGGAATGAATGAAAGCCGTTGTTTTTCAATCCCTATATCTTGATACTTATCCTGTCTGTGCCATGTATCTTTGATGGGGCTACAGAACCAGCATGACACTGACAACTGAAAGAGTCTTGTTAATCACAATTAAGGCAACATTTTATTTTCAGAATCTTACAACATAAATGATTGAAATACATGTATCTTGGATGTATTAATACTTGACAGTAGGAATCTGTGAATCTTTCTTCTGAACTGCATACCTGCAAGTTTTTTCCTAAGTTTTATTAGCAAAACTGCAACACTAACCAGCAATTTGTTGGTTTGCTAATGTTGATTTTAATTCCTTTATACTTGCTTAAAGAATTCAATTCTGTATACTTATTTCTAAACTTCAAACTGGGCTTAATTAATTTTTCTGCACTAAGTATTATGTGCCTTTAGATGTTAAATGCAATCTAATTATATATTTTCTCACTGAATACTATTTCTCCTTAAACATCTGTTTCAATCCTGTCTGTATTTTGCTGCTGCTGTTTATGTGGAGCATAACCATCAAATAACAAAACATTTCATCCCAAGGATTCAGTTAAAAAACAACACATCCTTATAATTTTCCAGTAACAACCATCTACTAAAAATTTCTCAGGTGTATTGTCATTTGAGGCTGAAATAATACTACCATTTAATTTCCTGAGGTTACACTGATGTGCTATATGTATGTATTGATACCTAACAAATAGGAAAAAGTTTCTGAAATTTAACGAAATATTCTGGAAACAAATAAATTGAACATGAACAACAAAGGAAAAAAGAAACAAACACAAGGGAACAAACATATGCAACTTTTATTCATGAATCACCATAATAAATGTTTATATTCAGTGCTAACTGGTCAGCTTCTTAAACTGTGTTGTGATTTTGCTATCTACTGGGGTGAAGAGGAATGCTTTTCAAGTATCTTTATGGGACAAGTAGAGCAAGAACTGCACAGGACTTAGAACAAAGAATCTAATTTAAGTATCCTGTAAGATATGGATCACCTTCAAATATCTTTATGGGACAAGTAGAGCAAGAACTGCACAGGACTTAGAACAAAGAATCTAATTTAAGTATCCTGTAAGATATGGATCACCTTCATCACTAGCTATTCCAAATAACATACTCAAGGGAGAAAACCTTCAGCTCATACCAATTTGTTCAAATATCCATGCCACTTCCTGAGTGTGTGAAGATATAGGGCCAGAGTGATAAAAAGCTTCTCTGAAATAGAAAATGTTGCATATAATTTTTATTTCTGTATAAGGCTCAGAACATTTATGATGTTTTTACTTCTAATTAACATGATTGTAATAACATTGTGTAAAATTGTTACACAAAAATTAAAAAAAAGTATTTAAAGATATATTTTAAACTAGCTATGTAAGGGTGAAACTAAGTTATTCTAACTGTCACACAACATCATTTGTGCTACTATAAATGACATGATTTCAAACAACACCTCTACATTCCAATTGATTACCTTAAAACATTTTCAGAGAATAACATTCCCATGGACCATGTGCTAAACACAAATAAACTTTCATTATCCAAATTGGCCTCTATGTGAACTATACTAATAAAAAAATGCATGATTTTTAATGTCAAGTAGATGATTATTCATAGTGTACTTTTAATATAAGAAATATATGCAAAGTTTAATTTCAGTGGGAAAGTACAATGTGACTAGATAATTATCACCACATTAAAACTGGTGAGAACAAGGACTAATGGTAAACAAAGTTGATTGTTACTTTAATAAAATCCAATAAATTATTTAATATTAAATTGTGATACAAGTTTTATAATTTCACATGATTTAATGATATAACAAGATTTTATACATTAAACAATAAGATGTATGTATGTGTATTCCACTTATTATAAGAATGTTACAAATAAAATGTGGAACAGAAAAGGTACAAAATAAACACTTGATTATTATATTATTATTTACTTTTATTTATTTATAAAATGTTAATTTTGTTGTATACCTCAGTTACGTTATAAAGAAATTTTAAATTTCTTTGATATTAAACATGCCTCGACAAACTTGGACAGTTTTAATTATTGTTTGATTTTGATGATGAATTTTAATGTATCTCAAGTACATCATGTGTTCAATGAGAAATTGTAATATAAAAATACAAGTTTAGTTTTTGTGGCAAAGCATTAATTTTTAAAAAAAAGTTGAATGCATATTTTCAGCTCTTTTCAATAAATTTGATGGATCCTCAGTGAAGAATTTTTTTCACTGTGTAATATATTTCACTTTTTTTTTGTTTTTTTTAACCAGTTGAATCGTTTGTTTGCCTTATGTCCCCAAGAATCACCACAGGGAATTTTTCGCATTGATCAGCGTGCCCAAGATGCAGTAATTGCATTAGGAATTTATTTTTTAAATTCTGGATTTCAGGTGAGATTAGAAATAACAGTCATGTTACAGGTATCAATTGTTGGTTTTAACATATTGTCTGTTTTAGAAATGCTAATGTTTCATGCACTGTTTACTTGTGAAAGTCACCTAAATAATACTTGTCCCCATGCAAATTACAGTTAAGTCTACTGAAACATGAGTGAACATCATTTACATTAAGTTTAAATTTAAAGCCTTTTGTTTACGCATGTATTTGTAGTGATAACCATTAAAAATGTACTGTACATTTCAGTATTATATTACAGGTATGTTTTTGAGACTACATTCAGTCATTTTAGGCTATAGAAATATTATAGAAGAGTTTTTAATATTCCTTGTGAAAAAAATTCTAACTACTAGTACTTTTATCACATCTGTTCATTTTTGGGCATGTTCTAACTGTATAGTGTACTTAGTGTTGGAAAAATATTGTGCAAAGTGTAAAACTCATCACTTTCATGTAAACAAAATATAAAATTACCTTATGTATTCTAAATATGGCTTGTATGGGTATTGAAACTCTAATTAAAATAAAGTACAGAACAATGATTCGACCTTCTTAGGCCATCTTCAGGTCAACAAAGAGAGTTTGCAACTGACCATTGCCAGGCACATCTTACTCTCATCTCAAAGACATGCACCTGGCAACGGTAAGTTGCAAACTCTCTTTGTTAACCTGAAGATGACATAAGGAGGTCAAAACATTGTTCTGTACTTTATTTTAATTAAAGTTTAAATATCCATACTAGCCATTTTGAGAATACATCTTAACAAATATCTTGTTTCTCTGCATGTTATTGAAAATAAGAGTATATGAACCTCTCAAGTTCCATGCACAATTTTTTTATTGTTAGAGCCTAAGATTGCTTGCTTTGTAAAGTGATATATCAGCTTTAGCTGAAATGTAAGATATATAACCCTTAACAAAGTGTGTATTTTTTACAGCATATTGATCTCATACTGCCATATTTGCTGAGGTTACTACGAGGGTTAGCAAAATCCTTATGGGTTGATGAAATCCGTATTTGTGCAACAGACAGTAAGTAAAGATGTACCAAAGATTTTTCCTGATACATTTAAAAGACTTAATCCACTGCTCTCACATCAAACATGCTACTGTAAATTCAGATTTGTGGTATTAAATTATAAAAATGTGCCACTTTACAACGATAGATATTGTGGCAATGAATTTAATGAACATTCATCATTTAAACTTGTGAAATAAAATAGAAAATTTAATTGATTTATTTGGTTGCTTCTCATTTAATCTGTTAAATATATGACCAAGGTCAAAGGTTCCCAAACTGGGGTCACAGGAAAATGTCAGGAGACCATATCAAATATACCAAATTCTCAATACTGCTAAGGAACTCAGTATCCAGAGATCTGTTGGGTGGGGGTTCAGTCAGGATATGGAATATTCTGGTGGTCTTGTGCTGAGAATGTTTGGGAACCCATATCCTTGGTACTTGTAATGTTTCTCCATGTAACTATGAACACACACAGTTGTTTCAAATGTAAGTTGAATGTTTGCCAAAATATCTGTTCTGCAGATTAAACAGTATTTCAGTTTTGTGTGTATGTGTGTTTTTTATTTTTTGTATTCATTAATTAGTCTCTGAGAACTTGCATAAAGTAGGTGTGTTAGAACAGCATTTTATATCTGAAATAGAAACATACAGAAGTAGCAGTCCTAAGTGCTTAACCAAACTGATACTTGTACATATTGTTATTACATCACAGATGTTGTCATTCTGTGTAGGGTGTGTGTGTGTGTGTGTGTGTGTACGTTTCCTTTGTTATAATTATATTAATGTAGCATCCATAAAGCACTTTTGATATTCACTCATTATTGAATAAAAATTGTCTTTAAAATTCATTTAACTTCCCTTTTTATGTTTTATTTACAAAGGGAAGTGATAGAATTAAGCTTTAGAAATTATTGTCCAATTTACCTATTCATACTATGTACAGAATAAAACTATTACTTAAGTGTTTGGGTTTAGAACTTGTCTTCATATACATTTTATTAAAATTTATAATAAAAAAATCAAAACTGCCAATCTTTTATAGAAACAAATAAATTCCCCCCTTGTGTAAATATAACTAGTCAGCATAAAAACATAGCCACAAATCTGTTGTATTTATACATGCTTGCTTCTTAGTTCTAGTCTCAGAAGTTTGAAAACAGTGAATTTTTTAAGTTTATTGTGTTAGAAACTGTAAAATTACTGATACACTTGTTTTTTTAATTATCTTTACAATATTCAAGCATCTACAACCAGCAAAATCATAAATATTTATCTTAAAGCTGTTTTTTTCCTTTCACATTCTGTGTGCCGTAAACTTCCCTTTCTTTTATAGTTATTATAGCTTTGAATAACTTAACTATATCAGTTGTATATTTATTGTCTTGTATGAAGTAATAAAATAATTTTATTGGCAGTTGCTTTTCATTTTACAAAATCTCCCACTGTGGTAATTCAAAACTGCAGAGTTGCAAGGTAGGTTTGGAAACTGGCAGGGTATTTTTCATGTAGCATGTTAAAGAAATGCAAGTGTAACTTTTATAAGTATAATATGGTAAGATAACCAAGTTGTTCATAATATTTAGAAAATGTAGGTTCAAAAACCAGTGGAATAAAAAATTAGAAAGCCCATAATTAAAGAGTATTTGAAAGGTAAACACTTCATTGTGGACAAACATTCCCAGTTTGCCTCTGAGGAAGAAAGATCTACCTTTTAAAATCACAAAGGTTATATAGTTACTTATTTTTATATAATGTTTTATTTGTGTTAGTGTTAGTGTTAGTAATACATGAGAACTGACTTTGAAATCAATGGTACAGATGTATTGGTTACTGGTGTGATATATAGCTATATGACATATTTTGTAATGAAATTCTAAATTTATCTCAAACAATTTAATTTTAGTTTAGAAATATTTAATGATTATCATGGTTGATGTTTGAAGTGTCTCTGTTTCAGTTAATATACTGTTTATGTTACAAGCTTTTGTGAATGCAAATGCAGAAATAGTATAATACTGTGCATAGACTGAATAGGGTTAAGAAAGATCAAACTTTTTGAAGAAAGTGTGTTTAATGACTAATTAGTTCTAAAATAAAATATCTACAGTGTGATATATAATTTTAAATAACAAAATGTGGGAGAACAAAGTCAATATTTACTGTATTTTATATAATGTGTTTTAATCTGAATGGCTCAAGTATTGGTAGTATATATTTCACTCTGATATGCATTCTTATTCTTTAATATTGTATCTGAGGAAATGTGTCGGAAAGTAAAATAGGTTGTTCTTGTGTCGTTGCAGGAATTCCACCTAGTGAGCGATTTAGTTTCTGTTTGAATACTTTACTCTCTGATATTGCATGCTTTTGTGAAGTTGTCAGAGAAGAGGTTAGTATGTTTTTAATGTGTTGAAATATGACATTGAAAAAACAACACACTGCAGGTTGATTTTCTTTGAAAAATATTATAACAGTTTTCCTCCATATGATAGATTATCTCGACACAAGTGGATTTTCTTGGAGTACTGGCAAACCTTTGCCGCAGTTACAAGGATACTCATTCACCTAGAGGAAGTACAGCAAAAGGTTTGTATGATTGTTGTTACAAGGATACTCATTCACCTAGAGGAAGTACAGCAAAAGGTTTGTATGATTGTTGTTACAAGGATACTCATTCACCTAGAGGAAGTACAGCAAAGGTTTGTATGATTGTTGTTACAAGGATACTCATTCACCTAGAGGAAGTACAGCAAAAGGTTTGTATGATTGTTGTTACAAGGATACTCATTCACCTAGAGGAAGTACAGCAAAAGGTTTGTATGATTGTTGTTACAAGGATACTCATTCACCTAGAGGAAGTACAGCAAAAGGTTTGTATGATTGTTGTTACAAGGATACTCATTCACCTAGAGGAAGTACAGCAAAAGGTTTGTATGATTGTTGTTACAAGGATACTCATTCACCTAGAGGAAGTACAGCAAAAGGTTTGTATGATTGTTGTTACAAGGATACTCATTCACCTAGAGGAAGTACAGCAAAAGGTTTGTATGATTGTTGTTACAAGGATACTCATTCACCTAGAGGAAGTACAGCAAAGGTTTGTATGATTGTTGTTACAAGGATACTCATTCACCTAGAGGAAGTACAGCAAAAGGTTTGTATGATTGTTGTTACAAGGATACTCATTCACCTAGAGGAAGTACAGCAAAAGGTTTGTATGATTGTTGTTACAAGGATACTCATTCACCTAGAGGAAGTACAGCAAAAGGTTTGTATGATTGTTGTTACAAGGATACTCATTCACCTAGAGGAAGTACAGCAAAAGGTTTGTATGATTGTTGTTACAAGGATACTCATTCACCTAGAGGAAGTACAGCAAAAGGTTTGTATGATTGTTGTGTTTTTAGTTGTACACAAAGTATAGTTAGCATACTTGGGAAGTTTCTCGAGAACATTACTTTAAACTTTGAAAGTCTTTTCTTTACCTTTTTATGTGGAATGATAAAGATTATATTGTTCTTTTTAAAGTCACGCTTTGCAGGTCAACATTGCCAGTATTAATTGGCATGGCTCGTGCTATGGGTAGAACTACCAAGACCTCACCTCCATTACTGTGCAGAATATTCCCCCCACCATCAACACCGGTTCTCTCATCTACAGATGTCTCACAGAGTGGAACATTGCGAAAACAGCGTACATTCGCTAACTTTAGACCAATCATTCCACGTTCAATGTCTGGGTTGTCAAACAGTTTTACTTCATTGGGACTAACTAGTCAAGATTCAGGAGCAGATCTTATTTCCCTGGCCAGTTCTCGTGAAGTTCAAAGCAAGAGACCTACTTTGCAAAGCCATTCTTCTGTTCCGTATGATTCCACATCTTACTTCTTCCATAAATTTGGGTCTAGTTTTGGGAGAATGCCAGCATTAGGAGTCACAGAATCCGCCAAAGAGGATAATCCATTGTCTTTTTCCATTGTTCACCTTCAGGCTGTATTAGCCATTGTGAGTATTCAATGTATTAAAAATAATGGCGATTTTGTTTTCTTTAACCAACTAACATACACCAAGTAAGCTTTGAATGCACATATTAGTACCACAGGATTAGTTCTATAATATTAAAACTATTAGCTGTCTTAATGTGAAACAATCACTATAGGAGTGGTGAAATTGCTTACTACATCCATTTGGAATAAAATGTAAGTGAGTAAAAAAGCATTTACATAAAAGTACCATAATGAGTATAAGTAAGAACTAAATTTAGTTTTTAACCTCAACTTTCTCATCATAAAACTTAGATGGTGTAACTTGAAAAACTTAGAATTTAGAACCCTAGTGTGAAAAAATAAAACTTACTTTTGATACAGCACATTATCTCCATTCACATAAATAGCTATTCTTATTCATTGTGTCCTCTGTATGCAACAATTTTGTTTTGTGCATGTCACAAACCTTCTACCTCCTCTCCATTGGAAATGACGCATTCCATTGTGTATCTCTTGTAAATTATCATGTGACAACCCTCCATCAAGGAAAGTGCTAGCCACACTTGTTGTGCATGTGACTTCCATTCTACTGGATTATCACTTCTTGTTTGGTGGTACTCGTGTTCTAACTTTTCGTTTGTGCTCTCTTTAAGTGTGTTATTTGATTATTTTTTTTAAGTTTTTGTATTAATTTATCTCCATAAATTTACTTTTTATTAAAGAATAGTGATATTTGTGATTTGTTACATTATTCTAGAGTGGAATTATTTTGTATTTCTATCTGTTTATGGAACTTGTTAGTTTGATAAAAAAAATAAAAACGTTTTATTGTTTTTGCCAACATAGTTATGTTTGGTTATCCATTTTGCATTATGAATTTTCCATTACCACTTTGGAGGTTATTAATAGCACTTTCCACAGGCTCCTGGTTATGATACTCAGCAGCAAGATTTTCAACTTTATTTTGTTGGGAGACTGATTGACCTATGAACTGACCTTTTTTGGATCTCTTATTGAGTTTGGGGCCCACACACCTGCACTACGATTCACTAACTTTGGAAAGATAAGACATTACACTGCTATGGTTTTTGTATTATTTTTATTGTTAATATTATTATCTGTCATTATTTGGATTCCACAACATAAGTTTCATTAGATTGGTTCTTACTCTTAGTTAGGTTCAGGTTAAACTTTAGTTTTAGCTGTATTTTTCTACTATTTCATTTGCTTAAGCTCACCATGGTCTTTATTATGTTAGGACTGCCCATAATTCATCTTGCTGGAACAACTATCATTTATTTCTCTATATTATTTCCCTTCCTATTCACTTGGTTTATGTGGAACTCCTGAACCAGGGTCTAGACAAACTTAGCCCAGTATTGTACATACTTACTCTTGAACTTGAGATGAAGATGGTAACATTCTCATCCTAACCCCCTGGGATTGGGATGAAGTTGGGTTGTTGAATGCATTCCATCACACCCTAGCTTCACTTGATAGCATATCCACTGTTTTTTTTTTTCCATACATTTGAATGCACTCTGCTGTTTTTCCATCCATATATACCTCAACTTTCTCTAATGGATGAAGAGTAAACCTAATTCAGGTGTGGTTTGGTCTCCCCCCATATCAGATCAGTGGATCTGACTCTGTCATCTTAGGTTGTGTCCATTGGATCCTTTTGAAGGATGCTTATTTACTTCTCTTGCACAAATCCTTCTGCCTGTTCAGTGTAGGATTTTAGCTATTCAGGTGAGTGGAGGTAATGCACCATATCAGAAGCTATAATTTTCCAATAGGTACTTATCTCATTCTCACTTCCCATCGACTAAAAACTGGTGCTTCCATATTCTGTTAAATTTCAAAGTGATAATTTGGTAGAACTTAATAGAGGAAGTCATGTGTGTAACAAGAGTGTATGAAACTCTCATTGGTGGATAGAGATTGCATGTAAGACACATTAGAATGAGTCATTTTAATTGGAGGGGAAGAAGAAAACTTGTATGAAAAAAAAATGTTTGTATAAAGAAGACAGAGGTATGTACCTATCAGAAGTACATTTTCAATATAGGAAAATTATGACTTTCATAACCTCCACAAAATTATTAATATTATAATTATTTTAGTCTAAGAAAATTTTGCCCCCCAGTGGCAGAGCGTTATGTCTGCAGACTTACAATGCTAAAAACCAGGTTTTGATACCCGTGGTGGGCAGAGCATAGATAGCCCATTGTGTAGCTTTGTGCTTAATTCAAAACAACAACAGAACTAAGAAAGTTTTATATCTTTTAGCTGTTACGTGTATTTATATATATGTATATATTTGCCTCTTTTTTTTTTCAGGCCAAAAAGTTACTTACAAATGAGTTACTGAAATTCTTTGATGATCAAACACTGGATGTATTTATGGTGAGTTTGGCTTGGGTGTTACTACTATGACCATTTATTATGAAGGGTTTTCAGATACTATATAAATTATTTAAATGTAATTTATTGTATGCTGAGGAACAGTTTTCACCTTAAATCTACTTTAAACTAACATTTTTCATAATCACCATTAAAAAAACTCCTAGTTATTATTTGTTCTTACAACTTTTTGTTCAAAAATCAATTCAAAATACATAGAAAACTAATTTTGACAAAGATATAGGTGCTTTTGAAAAACCATCAGAAGACTAAAGATTAGATTTATATTTAGAAAGAGCTTATTATACATATATAAGACTGTTAAATTTAATATGAGTTATGACTTACATAGTTGTGAAGTGAAAGTGTTAAATTCAGCATTTTTAGAAACAGTAATTTATTGCAAATTTGCTTACACAGTGTTTACAAATCACTTGTTATATAGTTCAGTTGTGAACTGATGTCATATTACTTGAATCTTCTAAGTTTTTCTTGATGTTTCATTGAATAATGTTACATCATAATATTTTATAGTGTGTAGAAAGTTCTAGGCCTCAGTTGGGATATATATACTGCTGGCCAAAGTCTTAAGGTTAATGAACATGAAGAAAAAATATGCATTTTGCATTGTTAGACTCGACCACTTATTTGAGTAAAGCTTCAAAAGATGAAAATAAGAAAAGGGAAAATAAAAATAAAAAACCTTTTTAGCATTTAACAGGCAAAATGTGAACACTATGAAATTAGCCTAAATACTAGATGGTCATAAGTTTAAGACCATACTGAAACGAAATGTTAATCGGTAAACAAGTAACGAAATTTAGTCACTTGTGTTCAAGCATTAGTGTTGTCTCCCACTGGCATCTCCTGTGTTACATTTGGTAAAAACATAGCAAAGCCTAAAACGTTTACAGAGTTTGAATGTGGCAGAATTGTTGAGCTGCAAAGCAAGGTCTCTCTCAACGTGCCATCGCTGGTGAGATTGGGTGTAGTAAAACTGCTGTTGCAAATTCTTAAAAGACCCTAAGGGATACGGAACGAGAATTTCAAGTGATTGGTACAAGAAAAGTTTGCTGGCATTGAGCAGGAGGATTCGATGGGTTGTTGGCAAGACACCAGAAAGGCAGCTAGTCATCATCACCAACTGCCAACTTTTGGGCTGCTCTTTTACCAATGAATAGTGGGATTGACTGTCACATTTAACACCCCCATGGCTGAAAGGGTAAACATGTTTGGTGCAACGGGATTTCAACCCATGATGTTCAGATTATGAGTTGAGTGCCTTAACCACCTGGCCATGCTAGGCCCTGTAACATATGTGAATTTATTAGTGATTGTACTGTGACAACAGAGTAGAGAAGAGACAATTTATTTTATCCATTGGTTTTTAAAGTAACTTAACCAGTCTATGTGGACTAAGATAAAAAATAGAATTTTTTATTGCTCTAAATGCAACTGTCGCAATTAACTATGTGTTGAACATTTGTATATACATTTTACTTTTTTAAGATGCTATTTTAAAACAAGTGAACTGTGTGATGTTTCTTTATTACTGAATTTTATCAACATCAAATCATAGACACTTATTGTAAAGAATTGTGGTTCTTTAAAAACTGACTACCAAGATCCTTGTGTCAGAACTTATAATGGTTAATAATAATTTTATATATTTTTTGTACAAAGTGCACCTTGCTAATAAGAATGTTGATAAGAAAAAAAAAATTGTAACAATAATTTTAGTGATGTGAAAAGAACTTGCTTCATGACAATCAGAAATTCGAGTTATGTTTCCTGAGGAATAGGAAGTGTTGTTTGACAAGGAAGAAGTATTGATGTTGTTTGTAATTAAGCAGAAAGCTAGACAATAGACTATTTGTTCTTTGCTTACTATGGACGTCCAAATCCAGTTTCTAACATTATAAGTTTGCAGACAAACCGTTGTATCACTGAGGGGGAAATGATATTGATAAAGGCCTTTATGTGTATCAATAGAGTAACTAAGATATATTGTAACTGTAATAAATGAAGATTTGATTTTTGTTTTTTTTTATTCTGTAGAGTGGACAGTTAAAGATACATCCTTATGAGACTTACAGTGAAACTGTAAACTTTTTTTTATCCTGTAGAGTAGACAGTTAAAGATATAGGTTTTTATGTGTATCAATAGAGTAACTAAGATATATTGTAACTGTAATAAATGAAGAATTCATTTTTTTTAACCTGCAGAGTGGACAATTAAAGATATATCCTTACAAGACTTACAGTGAAACTGTAAAGCTGGTTCTTGTGACACTGCTACGTGAACTACTACAGCATCAAACAGGTATGTGTTAGTGGTAAGAGAACAAAGGTTTTCTCAACAGTCAGAATGTTAGGTTGAGTAAATGATATGGACATAGCTATAAAATAGCAGTTAAATTCTGCAAGTGATTTCTAAATAGCAACTCTAAACTATTGTTTCTGTGTACATTTATTGATTTAGTGTCATATACTTTCACGTTGTAACCAGAGTAATATATCTTTCAAGGTTACTTCAGTAGATATTGTAAAAAAGCAAACAACTTTTTCTTTCATATGAGGATTTTGTAGTTTTTGATTGATTAATCATTAATATAAGTGTTAAAGTTGTATATCTTTGGTTTGTGATTTTATTCATGCTCTTTAGTATGTTGCAACATAGTTCTAAATGTTTTCATACTTGTTTGAAGTTACGGTAGTAAAATGTTTTTCTTTTCAGTATCTGGAAGTAAGTCTTATTTTGATAACTTTGAATAATTGAGGTTCTTCCTGTCTTTAAGTTTCAGTTATTATTTTATCTTGCATGTGTATACTAATGACTGAATGATGCATTCAACATCTCTAAACTACTTTGATGAGGTTTTTTATTATTTTAATTGGTGAAGAGAGAAGAACTTACAGTACAGTAATTCTTGCTTTAACTTATCAGTTTTTATTAGTGTATTGTAACACTCTCAAATATCCTGTCCTATATTAAATTAATAGATCAAAATGTATGTTTTTAACATTTCATTGGTTTTCCATGTGGATTTCTCTGAATAAGGGTTTTAAAGTAATGATATATTATCATCCCCCTAAACATAAACAAACAACCATTGTGTTTTTTGTGTCCAATAAAGAGCATGACAGACAGACAAAAAATACACTTCATTAATTATGGGCAATTTGTCTATTTAACGATTGGTTATTGTTGAGAAATTAACTTTTTTGTGAGAAAAAATTTCAGCATACCTCAACTGATTATATAATTGTTTCAGATTTACCTATTCCATTCACTAAAGATGTCCAAGAATTCGTAAAAGGACTCTTTCTTTCTGGACAAACAGAACTTCAAAGCAGACATCATGACGCTAGTGAAAGGGAAGATCGTGAATCAAATTTTGCCGCTGTTAATAAGTTTAAAGTTAATGTACAGACCAATGCAGCTTGTGTTGATTTACTTGTGTGGGCAACAGCAGATGAAGCAGGTGAACATAGCTTTACAATAAAAAATAGTTTTAAATTTTAAAGTTGTGCATAGAAGTGAGCTGATGTACAAGTGGTATTTTATTATTATTCATTCTTGTAGCTTAGTAACCAGTTATCTTAGTGTCACAAATTGAAGATTGTGGTTATGAAAGAGAATCTTTTAACCCTCTTTCCCAAAATGAAATTTATTACATTGAAACTAGGTTTATAACCTGATGCCATTAAGGAAAAAGTAAATGAGGATTTGAAGCGTCTGAAGACACACTGGCTTTAATCCATGTATTGTAATCAATGACTGTTTTCATGAGAAGAGTGACTGAAAAAATTGGAATTGCTGCAATTCTGTTTGGCCATGTACTTGCCAAGTACTCTGATTTGTCTTCAATAAACTTTTATGCATTTGGTCTATTTAAACGTAATCTTGGAAACCAACAGTTACTTACAATGAAGGGTGTATAGAACTTGGTCAAGATATAAAGTTTTAGGTTTGATATGTAGTATTTTGCAGAATCTTGTCACTATAAAAATTACAAGAGTCAGAGTCAGGCAATATCTTGTAATAATAGCCATCAAATTAAGCCTAAACTGCAGTGGAAGAAATACAATGAGGACCTAGAACACTATTTTTGTAAAGTGAATTTGACCCTCGGTAATACAGTAAAAACAATGATTATTTGAGTGTTACAAATCATTTTATTCATCCACCCTGTTGGTCTGCCATTTGATCTAAAATACAAATGATTGGTCATTTAGCCCATGCATGTCAGTGAACAATTAGTAGAGATAGCTTTATATTTTTTTACAGTTCATGGAAGTATTATCAATGTAAACAGTAAGGACTGTCTGAAAGTGTGTTGCATATTTAAAAATTAGTGTTGATAAGGTAATGTATCTTACTGAGCACATGGTACACAAGCTAGTCCTGTTTCGAACCTTCTCTACATTGACATAATTCATCTGTGGTTACTGGTGAGTCAAAATTCACAGGTAGCATTTGTTGTCTTTTCCATCTGGATGATGATCTTTTTTATTTAAATGTCTAAGAAACTGTACCTTTGGCTTGGAACTAATTCTTTATTCTCTTTATAGTACATTGAGGAGTTTTTAACAAGTTCATGACAACCTTGTTTTATGTGATTAGTTTCATTCATTTGATTACTTTCAGCATAAATGAAACATCAGAACATTCCCTTGGAGATCTAGTTTGGAGAACTTTAAACACTGTGTTGCTTTTCAGAATAACATCTGAGACAAGATTCTGTGTAAACACTACACAAGATCTAAACTGAATGACAGGCCATTGATGTCATATCGTATGATTGTTTACTGGGCTTCCACGAGAAAAATAACTCTCTTAGCCACTGTGGCTAAACAAAATAATTTTCTTTTAGCCACAGTGATAGTTGTTTAGCCACAATTTTAGGTTGCCAAAAACTGTGTGGGGCATGACTTTTAATATGCATCAATTCCATCCAGTAAAAAATAGTTGTAATTATGTGAAAATCTACAAGACATTAAGTTTTGTACTACTTTTTTATTCCCCAGCAATTTTCCATGCCAAAAAAAACAAAACAAACAAAATAACAAAATAAACATGATAAAGAGGAAAATAAAAGATATACATTTCTCAAAATAACACAGAAACAAAAAAAAAGACTTAAAACTAGAATACGGAAGCAGGACTAGTAAGTAGATAAATCCAATGGCAGCTCTTTAGCCAAATCATTCTCAACATAAGATGTGGTAGAAGTTGACACCTGAGGTTCTGAAGCACATTTCTTCAATAGGGAATTGTACCCACCTCTGTCTTTGTGAGCGACCCAGTATCTGAATGCAGAGTCGAAGTTAAAATGATCTAAAGGTTTGGACTTCATGGATAAGTTCAGTAGCATTTCTGTCTTGGCCACAGACAGACTGCTCCTGGCACCTGTTTTGATGCTGTTGTACCTGCTAATTCCCCGCTCACAGTCAACAGATGTAACTGGAATTATTAATTCGATTGCTGCAAGATGAGACAGATTTGGAAAAGTTTGATGGATCTGGTGGATGTATTTCTCATAGAAACTCTTCATGTTTCTGTTTTTGTGAGCATCTTGTTCCATTATGTTCCTTAGTAGCAGCCATTCAGTCCGTGCTACATCCTCATTGACAAAAGGAGAGAAGTGCTGGATGAGTTTCTTCAGGTCATCCTCATCAGATATTGCTCTGCTGTGATATGGGCTAAATATTGAAAAAAATGACATGATGTTAGTGTCTGGGAATGCTACTTGTAGTCTTGTGACCACCTCTTCAACAAATGACTCAGCAGCTGATCTGTACTTTTCACATTGTTTATCAATATCTTTGATGTCATGGTCTCTGTAAGAAGTGTAACCACTGGCATCAGGAGCTTGTGGGAGTTCCTTCAGTGCAGTCTGTTTGTAAGAACCAGGAATGTGTACCAGCAGCTGAATTGACAGAATTGACCCATCAATAATTGCTTTAGCCTGATCATAAGATAAATCAGCTCTCTGTAGAGATCTTGAAAAAAGTCCAAGAATGCCAACAGCAACAGCCAAAAAGTATGTCATCATGACACAGTTGTAACATGACATTTGCTGGACGAGACCATGTAGCAAGGCTCGGCCTGGAGTACCACGTTCCATTGCTACGACCTGCAGGCAGCTTATCACAGATGCAATACAGTTGACTAGTGCTTGGACGGAATCATTAAAAGAGAGCCATTGTGTGAAGAACGCTTGCTTGATTTTGTTGCTTTGCTCTCTTCCAGAACCAGACACAACTTGTGAGAATATTTCAGGCTTTTTGCAAATTGGTTCAAAACTGAAATATACTTCACAAAGTATGGTACCTGGTTTGCTGTCTTTTCAACTGCCAACTGTAATCTGTGTGCCAAACAATGATTTGTTATTATCCAGGGGCATTTCTCCTTAAATTTTGTAGCAACACCCTTTTTTATTCCCACCATGACATTTGCACCATCAGTTGCAAGTCCAACTAAGTCAACATCAAACAATCCTCGATCTGCTATGACTGAGTGCATTGTGTTGTAGATAGAATCAGCCCCAGTGTTGGTCAACACACTCACAGCAAGGAATCGACTTCTAACCTCACCTAATGAAGAAAGATATAAATTATCAGTATAGAGGTGTTTCGTGCATCAATTGCTTAATCTGCTTCAAGAGCAAAAAATGGGAAAGGAGATGCCCGAAAGTCAGCCTGCATTTCAGTCTGAACTACATGATTTAGGGCACTGGACATATCATCCAGAGACTGGCTGTGGGTGTATATGAAGCTCTCTGTTCCACTTTGTGACTGAGTCTGTAGTTTCTTTAGAGAGGTTACTCCCTGTTAAAAAATGTATTAGAACTTGTGTTTTGAAATAAGACCACTGATTAAAGTAATAAACAAAAATATTTGAAAGAGTTGTCAAGCTACTTAATTTTTGATAGATATTTTCAAATTGTTTCACTTTTAGAAAATTGTCAAATTGCCTTTTGTTTTAAGAAAATACTGTAGAAAACAGAAAGTATTTTATTAATACCAGAATGAAGAATATTCTTACATTGAATACTTGTACTGAAAGGAGGGAATGAAACTTCACAGTTGGGATGGCTTCCTTTGCTTGTACAAGTAATGTGGCCATCTGTGCCTGAATGCCACCTTTACACCCAACATACACATTCACAGCAGCATTTGACATGTCCTTTTTCAAAACTTGTGATGCAACTGCACTGCGATGATGATCTGACCATGCATGCTTCACCAAGTTGTCTTTTTTAGGCTTATTAGCAGTTTTCCCAGTGGTAGCATAAATATTTGTCTTCTTGTTGTCCCTGCATAATTTGCAATGAAATGTATTTTGTTGGGAAACATGTTCCAGCCAAGGAAACTGTGAAAACCAAGTTTTTTTAACAACTCTGTGAAAATTGTGGATATATATTTTTTCACACCAACAGTCTGATCACTGTTGCAAGCTTCAGTTTCTTCAGAGATGTCTTTTCTGTTGGAAGTGGATTTCCCACCATCAGTTGATGTTGTTGCTTCGACCTTCTTTTGAAAAAAACTTGATATATCTAACTGTTTAGACATCTTTTTATCTAATCTAGGAGTTGTCATGATCTCAATTCAAACACATGTCAAACAAAACTTGGGATTTCCACTTTGATACAGACCATATGTTGGTTTGACAAAAGTCAGGTTTTCTCTGATTATTGTTTGTGTACCATGGGTAGAATCAAACATGTAGCATAAGAAATGAAAATAAAATAAATCATTAGCACAGCTGAATAATAATTTTTTTAAAATTTAATTTATTAGTTCTCATATCCCTGAAATCATAAAAATACATATATAAAGAAAATATAGATTACAGTCAGTGATAGTTTTTAAAGACGTTTCTTGTTTCTTCAACTCGCTGAGGGGCACCTCTGGTTATTCGTCATTATTAATGGCATGGATGGTGATAAAAACCACGAAAACTGTTCAAGATTGAAACTTGAGCAGATTGTGCTCAATTGTGCTTTAAATTATTCGTCATCATTAATGGCATGGATGGTGATAAAAACCACGAAAACTGTTCAAGATCGAAACTTGAGCAGAATATATCAAGGAAAACCATCAAAGACTGAAAAATTATTATCGTTTGCCACTGTGGCAAAACCAACACTTGATTTTTTAGCCACTGGCTGTTTCTTTTCACCAGTGGCGATGTGGCTAATGGCAAGAGGAAGCCAAGGTTTATATTTTCATGAACTAAGGGAATAACTTGATGTTATTGTAAAGCATTAGTTTTTCTTTTCATAACTACAATGTAACATATTGTAATTATCCAGTGATTGTTTAGTGGGAATCACTTGTCATAACTACAATGTAACATGTTGTAATCATTCAGTGATTGTTTAGAGAGAGTCCCTTGTCATAACTACAATGTAACATGAAATTATCTATTGATTGTTTAGTGGGAGTCACTTGTCATAACTACAATGTAACACTTTGTAATCATCCAGTGATTGTTTAGAGATAGTCCCTTGTAATTACTACAATGCAACGTAATTATCCATTGATTGTTTAGTGAGAGTCTCTTGTCATAACTACAATGTAACACGTTGTAATTATCCAGTGATTGTTTACTGAGAGTCCCTTGTCATAACTACAATGTAACGTAATTATCCAGTGATTGTTTAGTGGGAGTCCTTTGTCATAACTACAACATAACACGTTATAATCATCCAGTGATTGTGTAGGGGGTATTCTTTCTTTAAACCCATAATTTTTTGCATTCTGCCAGATTTATTTTCATGATTCCATAATAATTACTGCTATACCCTATAAAATTTCATTTTTTTTTTATCTTGTGGGTAAAATGTAGTTTAAATTAGATTTTAGCCAAAGATAGATAGACATTATCAGATGTTGTCACCATCCTATGGGTAAGTGGGGGATGCTTTCTGTATTCTGGCAGCACTTGCTTAGGTTTAAAGAGTTAAGCTTTGGTTAAGTCACACACTTTATCTTCAACCAGGCTATGTTGATGGAAGCTGTAGCTTTCAGGTGAATAAGGTTTCAGTTTTGTTTACTATTCTGTTGTAATATAGTTGTTACATACGTACAACTATAGCATTCAGAGCATTAAAAGAGTACCTGCTATAAATCTTGAAAGTTAGCAAATAAAATAATGCACCCAGTGTGTATGCTTAGATAAGTATTGCTACAATTTGTAGATATAATAGTAGAAAGAACTTAACCGTGTTTGAGAATACTTTACAGATGCTGTGAACAACATATTTTTCCAGTTTTAGTATCATAAGTAGACTGAACTTATTTTTTATTGTTGCTACAAGTACATATATGTTTATCTTATGACAGTAGCTATGTCTTGAAAATCTGTCATTATAACTGCACATTTTGAGTTGCCTCTACAAATGAATCAAGTATATAACATGTGAATTGAGGAACAGAAAATATAAGGTTTTTAATATGCTTTATGTTTTTGTTTTGTTTTTTCTGTTACAAGTTATGGAGAACCAAAAACTATAACATGTAATGATGATGTTAGATCAGTTTTATTTTTAATTTATATTAAATTACTTTTTATTCTTTCATTTATTTTTGTCTTCCCATCATACTTGTTAAAGTAGACAGTATTATAAGTTTTGGAAAGCCAAGATAAATAAAAAGTTAAAACAAGTTTTGTATATCTCAAGGAACTATAATTTTTAAATGAAGGTACTACCCACCCCTAATTTTGTATATTTCAAGGAACTATAATTTTTAAATGAAGGTACTACCCAGCCCTAATTTTGTATTTCTTAAGAAACTATAATTTTTAAATGTAAAAATTGCCCAGTCCTAAATTTCAACAATTTTCTGTTTACAGGTGCTGATAGCCTTTGTGGCCGCTTAACAGAAAAAATAAATTCTTCGCATGGACACAAGTTAGCCTTTGCTCATATGCCTTTAATTATAGTTTGTTTGGAGGTAAGTTGTTCCTAAAATGAAATCTAATGCCTTTGCTTTTCTTTAATAACATAGGATACACACACATGGGAATAATGCTATGGATATTGTATAAATACACGAAAATCTATTTAATTATCTACATGTGCATACATACAAACATGGCCCTTGAGTCATGCAACCTCAATGACATATTCATTTTATCTCTTTTTTTCCTACTACCCTTGAGGTCGATTTCTGTACATGGGGAGGGGACCTCCCAAAGAAGTTTCTGTATTTTCAGTTTACCTCCTCTGGGATCTTAATATACCCCTATGTGTTTGCTGTGCATAGTGATCCATGGAGGGGGGAGAGGATCCTGGTGGCTGAAGGGTTTAGCCTTGAATTCCTGTGGATGGGCAACCTTGGGTTGGTCCACCCAGGATCAGTCAGCTGGTCCATTTGGGCAAGGTTTAACAGAGTACTAGTGTTGGACGTTCTCAGCAGGTGTTTTGGACATCTGATGTTGGTACGTAGGTATAATACTCTTGAAACCATGGTGTCGCTGCAGTGTCCTTTTTTTGGCATTGCAGTTTGCCCCCTCTTAGGGCTTTATGTAGGATGGAGACAGTGAGAACTAAAATGTATTGTATGTATTATGGATATCCCATCCATGGAAAAAAAAAGAAGAAAAACGAATATTGGGAAATGACCACTCATGGATGACTGTCACACAATCACCTTCATATTCCAATTCCATACCTCAATTTCTCATTATACATTCATTGTCTGAGAAATCCTGAGAGCAGATGTCTTTCTTTTTCATTCAGAAGGGTTTAGAGGGGCTTGCAGCTCCCCCAAGTCAGTGAGGACACTGCAATCAGGAGACGTTTTGCTATAAACATCTTCACAACAATGCACAAAACACCTTTTGAAATCGAAGGCCATGGGGACTATACCCATTGAGGTTACTACCCATACTACTTTGAATTCCTCACGAGGAGATATTGTTGAGAAGGACCTAAAGAACATTCCCAAATCAGAGGTCTTTGATAGTTTCTCCATCCAAGGTATTTCTACAGTGTGCTGAATCTCCACTCGTGGAGATGGAATTTTGCTGCCTAACATTGTTCTGGTTTTGATGTTTACATTACCACATCCACCTACTACCAATAAGGCAAATTCTCTGAACTGTAAGATATGGCCTTATATTCCTAACTCTCTCATATGTATTGTCACAGATCTTTAATGTGTGCTTGTTGTGGTGGCAAAGACCATGATGTTTACAAGTGCAAACTGGAACAACACAGTATTAACTGTAGTAGTTCACACCCCTCATACTTTCCATCTTGCTCTAAGTGGGTGGAGGAGAAGGAGGTTCGATGTTTGAATATTGTGAACAATATCTCCTACTCAGAAGCTTGGAAGTTACTGTCTCCCACTCCATCTTGGACATATGCTGCTGCACTCTTTTCCACTGTGACAAATATCTCTGTGCCTCCAAGAGAATCATTTTCAAACCAAGTGAAGAGTATTTTGCCCTCCATGGTTATGAGAGTTGGTGAGTCAACATCAACACCTCTCTCTATCCCCTTCATTCCTTCCAGTGGCTCCCCAGATCAACTTTCTTTGGCTCCAGCTTCTGGCATTTCCTCAGGTGCATCTTCTTTGTCATTGAGATGCAGAGCAATTATTCTTTCATGCCCTCAGTAACTGGAATCTTTGTCCATTGACAGAGTTCTACCTGCTCAACCCAGGACAGGATCCATGGAGGTTGAAAGACCTAATATAGAGAAATGATGTGGTCATAAACTGAAGGGTTGTTGACCCAGTTCTCCATCGAATTAGAAATGACCACAGTGATACAGTGGAACTGTCAAGGTTTCTGTTCTAATATAGATAACAGTAGAGATTTGATTGATTCTCATCATCCTTTGTGTCTTTCCATACAGGAAATGTTTCTGAAACCTGTAAATACAGTCACATTTCAGCAGTCTTCTTTTTACTAAAATGACAAATTGTGTGATGGATGAATGCATGGAGGTATGGCACTGCTGATCGACCAGCACATGCCCACCATTTCTTTGAAACTCGATACACCCTTGGAGGCCACAGCCGTCTTTGTTTACTTGGATCATACCATCACTCTTTGTTCTCTCTATCTGTTCCTGGACAGACCTATGATTAATCAATCTTGATGCTGTCATCAAACAGTTACCATCTCCCTTTTTTAATATTGGGGGGCTTTAATGGACATAATCTTCTCTGGGGTGATGCTGATATTGTTGGGAGAGGTCGTTCTATAGAGTGAATACTCTCAGATCACAATCTTTCTCTGTTCAGTACTGGTTCTTATGCTTATTTTCATGCACATAGTCAGTCTTTTACTGTTATTGATTTCTCTGTCTGCTCCCCTTCATTTTTCTTTTACTTTTCTTGGAGGGTTGACAACTCACAAGGTAGTGATAGTTTTCCTGTCATTTGAGAAAGGCTGGCCGTGGTTGATGCCACTTGAACCTTGTGCCTCAGTGTAAGCTGTACCAGGCCTATAGGTCTTCTTTGACTGCTTTCTCGAAATTTGATCTTGCTGTCGTGTGGAAGCCATCAAAAGGTGACTGCATGGCAGCAGTGATTGACTATATTCTCCAGGCAGCTGCTAAATCTGTTCCTAAAACCTTGATATGTTTTCCCAGTATCCTCATTCATGATGGAATCCTGCCTGCAACATGGTGCAGAAGGCTCAAAAACTACTATATCTTTCTTAGGAATCCCACACTCTCGAACAATATTGCTTTTCAGTGGGCCCGTGCACACACTTGACAGGTAAGATGTCAAGGCCAGAAGGAATCTTGGATCAATTTCACAACCAGCATCTTATCTACTGCTTTTTCCAAAATCACATGGGAAAAGGTTTGGAAAGTCAGTGAGCCTTACACTTCTGGTCCCATCTTGCTGTCAAATGGCCAGGAAGTTGTCAATGCCCTGAACATCACCAATACTCTTGGTAAAAGCTTTACTTGTATATCTAGTATTTCTGTTTCATCTCTCATCAGATCCCAGGCAGAGTGATCAACTCTTTCCTTTTGGACTGATTGTCTCTGTGACTATAATTGCCCTTTTACACTGGTGGAACTCAAGCTTGCTCTTCGTCAATCTGGCAGTACGTCAGTTGGACCTAATTATATTCAATACGAGATGCTGTGCCATCTCCATCCTGTTTCTCTTGCTATTCTTCTGATTGATTTTTAACTGGATCTAGTAAAAGAATGCTTTTGTTGATGCTTGGTGCCATACTATTGTCCTCCCTTTCTCTAAGCCTGGAGAGGATCTCAAGATTTCTTCACTCTATCATCTAATTGTTTTGACAAGCTGTCTCTGTAAGATCATAGAGAGGATGGTTAACACTTGTCTTGTTTGATTCCTCAAATCAGATAACCTCTTCTTGCCCACCTATTGTGGATTCCAATGATAGCACTCCACTGTGGACCACCTGCTTTGACTTGAAAGGTTATTCAGAGAAACCTTTCCCAAGTGACAACATCTTGTATCAGAATTATTTTACCTTGAGAAGGCTTATGATACTACATAGAGATATGACATTTTGCTAGACTTCTACTCATATGGTTTGTATGGCCATTTGCCCATTTTTATTTAAACACTTTTTATGGACTGGCAATTCCAAATCTGTGCAAGCTCAATACTTTCTCAATCTTTCAAACAAGAATTTGGTGTACCTCAAGGCTCTGTCTTGAGTGTCACACTTTTCAGATTGAAGATTAATTGCCATTACTAGACAAATCTCTCCTACTGTTGTAAACGAGCTCTGTTGATGCCTTCCACATCTCGTGTTAGTCATCAAGCATGAGGTTTATCGAGCAGCAGCTTCAGACTGCCTTAATCATTTGTTGAAGTTTACCATAGCAAATAGTTTCTCTAAAACTGTTTGCATGCACTTTTGCCACCAATGGGGTGTCCACCTTTACATTGGTGAAGTTGTGCTTCCCATGTCCTGAGGCAAAGCTCTTGGGGCGTATCCATGACTGTAAGCTGACCTTTACTCCACAAATCAAGCAACTATGAATCACGCACATAAGAGCACTGAACATCCTCCAGGTCCTCCTTTCCATCTATTGGGGAGCAGATCAGTGTTTTGTGCAAAAGATCTATCGAACCCTCATTTGATCACAACTAGACTGTAGGTTTGTGGTCTGTGGTTCTGCCAGAAACTCAGCCTTGAAGATATTGGACCCTATCCAGGACAGAGTTTGTACACCAATTCTCATGAACATCCTCTACACCTCTGCTGTTTGCAACTTTCCTTGCTGTATGTTTCAGAGCTTTTATCTGTACCACAGTATCCCACTTGGGGTTGTGTTTTCCTTCCTCAGTGAGCCATGCTTTTTCAGAACAGATGGTCTGCTCTTATTTTTTTTGGCCTTCATATCCAGGCCCAACTGGCTGAATTGGGTCTGTCCTTGAATGGCATTGCTGTCTCCACTCATCAGCTCATCCCACCATGGTTTTATTCCTGTCTCCAAATGTGATCTTTCTTTGAGTTTTCTGAGAAAAGCGGATGGATACTCCCGATTGGAAGCACCGTCTTCTATATGCTAAACATCTATCGAACCATCCCTTCATTCTCATCTATACAGAAGGTTTGAAATCAGATGCTCTGTGGGATCTCTTCTACAGTTTCTGTGTTCACTACTGAATTGTATGCCATTTCTCTTGCCTGGATCACATAGAAGCTATGCAGTATTATTTATTCTGACTCACTTCACTCTATTGGCCCTTGAATGCCTTTGTGTTAGTTCTTATTCTTGTCTTGTCAATATTCAAAATCAGCTGACTCATTTTCCTTATCATCCATTTCTATCCAGATGTAAGCATTGCTTCACTCCGGGACTTTCTAGTTAATCCTTCACTCGTATTACTAAAACTTCATAAACAGTAGGCCATGCTGGTATTTGCAGGAATGAGCTTACTGCCACTGCAGCTACAGAAAGTGTTCGTACTCCTGCGTCTCAAGTGGTTTTTTGCTCATAACTTAAAAAATATCATGATTAGGCTAATAGAAGTATAATATATTACTAGCACACATCTACATAAATTTTTATGTAAATTAAATGACAAATAAACTGTTTATAAACAAATAACCAAAACTAGGAGTAGCAGAAAGTGTTCGTACATTTCAGAACGTGTGAAAAAACTGATATTCCTGTAAATATTTTGACACTCAAGTCACAATAGCCCACTTCTTACTGTCATGCCTTCATCATGTCTCTCAATGACAGCACCATTTTAGACATGTTTTAACCATGGTTTTACCTCTGATGCTGGACAGTGCCATTGGCGATGGTGACACTGTCCATCTTATGTTTTTAACTTTTTAAGAGCCACTGGCCTTTTTAACTCTACGTTTTTATCAGCTGTCTGAAGTTTGTTTAGTTTTTACTTTAATTCCTTTTTACATTTTACAGTGATCTAACTTTTTATTTAATTGGTTGTTTGGTGCAGATAGCCTAGTTGCTTTATGACAATAAATACCAAGCAACCAACCAACCTCTTTCTTCCTATTTAAAGCATAGTGATAATATGTGTTATTACATGTTCTATTAAATAATGTATCCGAGAAAAGTACTTTACAACTTAGTAGACTTTTGGATGGGTATAATTCTGTATATCTTTTTTATTTCATAATTTCTGAAAGAAAGGGGATTTTTGTTTATTCAGGGCCTTGGAAAACTAGCCGAAAAGTTTCCCAGCATAGCAGATGTAAGCATTGCTTCACTCCGGGACTTTCTGGTTAATCCGTCACCTGTATTACTAAAACTTCATAAACAGCAGACCCCTCAGAACACCCATTCAGGCCCACTTTGTATCATGGTGACAGATAGCTCCACATCAACATTGAAATCGGGCACTGTCTCTTGCTCTTTCAATGCTTTCGAAAAGCTGCGAGATATTGCCATAGATAACTTATGCAGGTGACTTACTACTTATCTAAGTGGAGTTTGAAGCTTATAATTAAAAGATAGTATTAATGTTTAAGTTTTTTTAAAGGTTTTATCATGCAGTTTTTTAAACTGAGCAAAATAAGTATTTCTCATGTACAGTAAAATTTGTAATGTGCATTGTACTATTTTTATAAAAAAATACACACTTCTATCATAGACATGTGCCTATATCTATGTATATTATATATTAGTACTGAAGAAAATAAAACCAGTGGTTTTTAAAATGACTTAAAAAGTCTTTTATGTTTTTGAAGTTAACTCCTTAAATCTGAGTGGATTCTCTTACCATCTGGCTGAAAATCCAGATTTACCCATCAGACAGTGACCGTGTCAAATGATATTCATGTCTCTTTGTCTGAAAACTAATCCAAACCATGTTGTTATTCACATAATTAAGAAAATTAAAATTTTTTAGGGGATGGTGATTATTAGGAAATCATGAAACTAATTCTGCTGAAATGTGCAAAAAATTATAGATTTAAAAGGGTTAGAAGCGTGAAGTAAAATTGTGAGTATTTTGAAATAAAATCAATAGAGAGGACATTTCATTCCACAAATTAGAATTTTTTTATTGTTATCATTTTGTTTACTATGTTAAATAGAACATAAGTTTCTCATTATTTTAAGTTATAATTTCTGTCAAGAGGTCATGTACTCTTTTATGTGTGTGTGTGTGTTTATGTATGTATGTATTATGTATTTGTTTTATGATTTTGGATACTTAGGGCTCTTAGAGCAGGACTGGCAGAAGATCCAACATGTGTTCAAGCTTTCTTAGCTTCTGTCTCCAATCGGCTGTATCAGGCAGAGAAGAGTGACATGTGAGTTTTAAATTTTGATTCACACATCACAAGATTTACTGATGTCCATTAATGTATGACATAGGGTGTTTATGGCTATTGTGCTACTGCTAAATATTTCAGTGTTTTTGTTTTAAGTAAATTTTTGTTAAATTGTTAGGATGCCCATGAAATCCAGTGATCTTGTTATTCTTCTGCTGAGTTTTTGTTGTGATTTAAGAAAACACAGGACATGTGGTTTCATTCTATTGTACTTTGTACTGAGCTAAAAATAGAAAAATTGGTAAATTTATTGTAATGTGAAGTGATTATGTGACTTTCTAGTATTTTAACTGTGTTCATTTGGCAAATAGTTAAGTTATTTCTGTATAGGCTTTAACTTTATCCACGATTTTTATACTAGTAGCCTGTCTACAGGCAAGATCTGTGATATACTTCTTAAAATGAATTTAACTGTTTGAAAGAATGTGAAATAAATAACTTTTACACAAAATGTAAACACTTACATTAACTTTTACATGTATGTCAGATTGGAAAGCATGTTTACCAATGCCTGTTCATAGGTTCATCTCTTGTATAGTTGTATAAAGAGTTTATTCTCAGATCAGCCTTCTTGATATGATATTGAAGGAGGAACAAGATTTCAAGCTTAATAGAACTATTACAGTTCAAATTTCCATTAGGATTATTATTAAATTGGACAGAGGTTGATAAATTTACTGCACTGTCTATCTTGAGGAGGAACTATCCATGAGTATGTTTTATTCTAAATAAGTGTGAAATTTTTCTGAGATCAAAGTAACTTTATGGTGTTATGGAAAGTAGATGAGTATGAATGGTGTATCCAAACAATGGAATAATTTGATTTCGATGCTGTTCTTTATTAGGGAGTCTACTCTTGTATCTACAAACACTATTGTTTCTCTGGGCCACATTGCTGTGAATTTGAAGGATACACCAAGAACTATGGAGTTTATTCTGCAGTTCTTTCAGCAGAGGTTCTGCAGACCTCCTTCTCCTTTGGATTCTCTTATTGTTGACCAACTAGGCTGTATGGTGATTGCTAAAGGAGATGTTAGTTCTTGTTTTTTTACTTTGTTTCATTTTCAGGATTTAACTTTAATATTTATTCGTCTTTTCAATCTACCATGATGAAAACTAAGTAAATATAATTGTTGGAGGTATCCTACGCTGTGCAAAATATTAAACCAGCTAAAATGAGATAGAAAAAATGCAATGTATAAAAATGTTTCATCACTGTTAAATTGGCATCATTACCTGATGATTTGTTCCTTAATGTTTGATGATTTCTTACATCTTTTCATGCCTATATTCCTGAAAAAGTGTTGAAGATGTTTCAGATTCTGATGCTGCCCATTTTTTAATAGCCTGTCTTATATTTATTCAGGTATATGTGTATGAGGAAGTTATGAAAATGTTTACCATGATTACCGTAGAGTCGAGTTCTGCTTACAACATAGGAAGTGCTGTTGATCGCAAACAAGGATATAGGTATTATCATGTGTATATTGTATCCATTTGTGTAACAAGTTCTTCTGCATAACTACATATTTGTTTATGTTTTAGCATCTCATGAATTAGCTTAATTTTTCTAAATAAATTATGGTGTTTTTAGGTTTGTATTTGTGGTTTGTTCCCATAATTTTGTAAATGAGCACAGTTGAATGACCTTTCAGCTGTAAAGCGTTATAATGTGACTGTCAATCCAACTATTCATTGGTAAAAGAGTAGCCCTAGAGTTGGCAGTGGGTGGTGATAACAAGCTGCCTTCCCTCTAATTTTACACTGCTAAATTAGGGATGGCTAGCGCAGGTAACCCTCGTGTAGTTTTGTGCAAAATTCAAAACAAACCAAACCAAAAACACTTAAGAATAAAAAACTATATTTATAAAATGAAGTCTGATTTCACCCTTAGAGTTTGAGAATTAGTGGATAAAGAGAGCATGTGTTGTTTATACCTGTAACCTGTAATGTCTTTATGTATTACTGATTTGATAAAACTAGCTTTCTGTAAAGTATGCACAAACAGAAATAAGAGAGAGAACTGGACAGATATATACTTTTGATATTAAATATTTGGCAACTTTCACAAAATATGAGATTTCAATAAGATATCAGTATTATCCAGCACCTGTTTGTCATATATTGTAAAAATCATCAAATTTTAAATACGTTAGTTTTATTTTAATAAAAATAAACGTTTGAATTGAGAAAAAATATTTCAGTTTATCTGATGTTCAGAATTATTTTAAATTAATGTAATTGTATCTTGTTGGAAAAATTTGCACTTCTGCCAATGCATTAGTTGAGGAAATTATATGTATCACCTTTCTTAAGATTGTTGTTTGAAACATTTCCCTATTTTCCCCATTTAGATCTTTATATCTGAGGTTGGTGTAGCAAACAACCTAACACTGTTACTGAAGGTTTGTTCTAAGAGAAGCTTGTTTGTGTGTTGTTTGTCCTCTTATTCCTCTTAGGTTTTTCCATGTGGATATATCAAATATGGTCTAATTAATTAAGAGAAGTTCACAACATGTCAAGATAACATTTTTGTTTTAAAATTCATAGATTTCACAGTTCCAAAGCTGGCTAAATGTAGATCAGCCACCAGGGATTTCTCCAGTTTCCTCTTTCATTATATAGGATATATACGTGTATAAATTGTGTGTGTAAATATATGTAAATACACACACACAAACAGTATATGTAGTTTCAATCATTACTGGCAAATTTAGCACAAAAACAGAAACACTATTTGTATTTGTAACTTGTAAAATATTAATTTTACAATAACATTTGGGTGACTTCTCTGTCATACATTGTTTATATGTACTTTGAAGACAGACAAGCTTATATTAAATGAGATGTTTTTAAGTCACATGTTGCTTATTTATTTTTGGAAGAAAGAAAAGTAAAAATAACTAAAATAGAAAGAAAGTAAAATATTATTTGAGTAATCAAGCCCAGTGCATATGAAGAGTTTTATTTTCATGTACCTTCAGTTTTTATTACACCAATGGAATGTTTTGTTAAAAAAAAACTTTTAAAAATCTTTCAATATGCATTGCACAGATATGTCTACTAGCTGTTTTTACTTATCCGTTAAAAGCTGTGGCCCGGCATGGCCAGGTGGGTTAAGGTGCTTGACTCGTAATTTGAGAGTCACTGATTAGAATCCCCATCATGCCAAACGTGCTCATCCTTTCATCCATGGTGGCATTATAATGTTATGGTCAATCCCACTGTTCATTGGTAAAAGAGTAGCCCAAGGGTTGGCAGTGGTTGGTGGTGACTAGCTACCTTCTCTCTAGTCTTACACTTCTAAATTAGGGATGGCTAGTGCAGATAGCTCTCGTGTAGCTTTGCACAAAATTCAAAAACAAACAATTAAAAGCTGTAATTTTAAACACGCGAGCAAGTCTTTGATACCTCTAAAAAGAAGTACAAAACAAAATAATTGACATTCATTCTTGACTTCTCTTTTTTGAAATCTTTACATATGATAATCTTTGCTTTTCATAACTTACTGAATAATACAAACCTAATTATTCTTGGCTTGTAATCTTTAATTTATTGTGCTAGCTAGAACCACAAATTATAGTGTAGTCATCGTTGCACATACCTTATTCAGTAACTATGAGAATTGCTCAGCATTTTTACAGTGTATACTTATTTTACTTTGTTTCTTTTTTTAGACATGTCTCACTATCTGTTATCAATGCTTTGGCAAATATAGCAGCAAATCTTCAGGGAGAAACAGAACAGTTGGAACTATTAGTTAGACTATTAGAGCTTTTTGTACAGCTAGGATTGGAAGGAAAGAGAGTTTCTGAGAGACAGCCTGCAGCTTTTAAAGTAAGAGTTTATGTGAGTCTTTAATGTTACTCAGTTTTAAAAATAGTACTGTAGTGTTTGTACATTAGCAGAAAACTGAAAATAGTTGAGAAGGAACAGATAGAAATATTTGAGTATTTTGTCACTTTATGTTTATGTGATTTTATTCTGTATTAATGTCTGCAGTTAAAGGATGATTAGTTGTGTAGTTTTATGTTATTGATCCTAAAGTTTTTGTATCGATAATTTAAGTCACAAGATTCCCAAACTGTGATGGTTCTCAAACTATCTTCATGCATTTTGAAGGCAAGATGATGTTTTAATATGAAGTTTCTTCAAAACCCATTATCAACTATTGTAATCAATGTTTGATTGATTCTTTACAGGCCTCTGGTAGTGCTGGAAATTTAGGTGTGTTGATCCCAGTAATAGCTTTGGTAAGTTATCTTATAATATTTGTAAACGTTTTTGTGAGTTATAACTTTTTGTTTGTGTTTTAAATGTACAGAAGGTCAAACATTTTCAATGTTTTTCGTGGACATCGTATCAGTACAGTACAAAAAGCTATTTGCATCTATATATACATATATGTACATCTCAAGAGAACTTAGATAAACTTTGCCAGTGAGTTAAGGCAGCTAGTTATATTCAGTGAAAGTATACTGGAAACCGCATTCTTTCTTAAAGCTGGTTCAGACACTTCTGAAGATTTCACTTGCACAATAAATTGTACAATGTTTAAGGTATGAGACATTTTATTTAAATATCAAAGTTTATTTCTTTCCAAAAGGTAAACACCGAAACTGCTGCTCAAATGAAAAAAACAACTTCTGAAAGCTATAGCAGCACTATGAACACTGAAGATGTACCATTGGATTGTGTAATAAAATGTGCAGTAATTCACCCAAGTCACATGAATGTTGAACTACAGTTGTTAGTGTTTGTGTGTGTACAGATGGTGTAATTGTGAGTACCTTTGTCTTGCTTGTTGTACAACCATTGATGGTGTTTTCTGTGGTTACCCTGTTGATGAACTGCTACTTTGAATACAGTTTTAATTCTAGGAGGATTGTTTTACAATACACTAAGGTTAGTTTGAATACAGTTTTAATTCTAGGAGGATTGTTTTACAATACACTAAGGTTAGTTTTCTCTGTCTTTTCATTCTTTGTGTACTTTCTAAATTATCTCAGTTGTGCATGGACAACAACTTCTATGGTTATTCTTGAGCAACCCAAAGACACAGAAATCCATAGAAGATAGTTGCAACTGATATATCATGCATTCTGTTTTGTACTTGCATATTTATTTAGACATGTGGCAACATGCCTTATCTTAATGGAACCATACCTTATTGGCTGTATGTGAAGATTATATTTTATAATGGTATAGTGATGTCAGCATGTTAGTCTCATAGTATACTAAGTTATATTTATATGTTTTTTTTAGTTTCTGGATGTTTAAGTTGATCATGAAGGATGTTACCTAGAACTATCATATGTCCTCTTGGGAAATGTTTACAACATACCTTATTCCATTTTTGACATGTATCAGAGATAGGATTATAGTGGATTGCCCTGACTTTTGCAGCCATCTGAGTAAACACATTATTCATATCTCTGTCACATGCCAAATACCAGTATATTAATCTTTGGTTTTATTTCAGTTATGTATTTAGGTAGAAATGTATGAACACAATTCTGGTGTTGCTTTTTGTATACCTATGTGATTTATCTGCTTGAGAAGGTTTTTAGTTTAGTTACAATAGATTGCTGTGGTTTTGATTTGACTTCCATTGAGTTTCAAGGTTTATAACACATTTTGTGGAGTTGGAACATATCTTTGTCCTCCCACCCAACTGGGATAAATGTTTTCCATCATCGATACTGTTTACTGCTGACTCCACGTTTATCATCTTGACTATCATCACTAGATAGAGGGCTAGCGACCTCATCTCATTGCCTCTTCATCATAACACATTTGAACACCATTTGACTCACTTTTACTATCTTCTAAGCTATCTAAGTTAAGTGCATCAAATCATGCATCCATAGTAATTACAGCTACTAATTGCAGCTCTAGTGATGTGGGCATGGTCAGCATGCATTTCTTGTACATACTACTTAGGTATCTTGTTGGTTGCTGAAGGACCGAGTGGCAAACATTGAATCAAACCGTATATCAACGTTAGGTGAAATACCAATAAATACTTTACAACTAATTTTACTCCCACTCACCATGCATGGCAGTTTTGAATGATCATGGGAAACATTTGTCCTGACATCAGTGAAAAGATTAACCTTCTTCACTGTGTCCAACTGAGAGTCTTGTTTTTAATTAACCTGTTCCACATCTTTTAGAATCAGTTCTTCACTTACTTTATTGATATGGTTTGAAACTGCAGAATTCCTTTTCTTTGAAATAGTGAAATTTCATGCCTTACATGTTTTAATAATTTGAAATAGGAAAACAATGAATCAGAATGTCTGATAATGTAACACTCTACAGAAGGGGTTGGTTTTAGACTCTATCTGTGTTTTCAAATCACACACTTCAACTGAATTGTTTTAAGAGCTTTTAACTTACATGGTCACAGACTGAGGGAATGACCAGGGTATGTAGATTATTATTACAACTATCTGTATGTATGCTACCAAGGACCATTTTGTATAACTGTTTTAGAATTTGTTGGTGTGTTCATAAATGAAATTTTTTATTTGTTTTACATCAACTGCATTAAAACATTTGACCTGAATAACATTTTGTTTCATATCAAACATTTGTTGCTGTTTTTTCCCCATGCACCATGTTGAGTCTAAAAGGATATTTTGGTATAATTCAACATTTAAAATTAAGTTAGTCATGAAAAATTGGAATATTGGGATATTAATGAACTCACTCTAATGGCCTGACATGATCTGGTAGTTAGAGTGCTCAACTTGCAATTTTTGGTTCATGGGATTGAACCCTATAGTATAACATTAAAGGGCAAAAAGGGATTTTTTTATTTATTTAGATAAATTAAATTTGAAGCCAGTTTTTATCGTTAAAATATTTATTAAACTTTCTCTTAAACCCTCTTAAATTAACTGCATTTACCACATCTGAAAGCAACTCATTCAAAAGACCAACCACTCTGTTAGAAGAATAAAACTGACTCACCATTAAATATGACAAGAAATGATGCATCAGTGCTATCAGTTTTTTTAAGAATCTTAAACACCTCGACCTCACCATCTCTAAATCTTCTTTTATCAAAAGAAAAGTTCAGAGATTATGAATTACCTTTGTATAACAACCTTTCTATTCCCAGTATCACCTCAGTAGCTCTCTTCTGAAGTTTTCCCCACAATTCAGTTCTCTTTCTAAGGCATGGAAGGTGAAAACTGAACATAGCACCTAAAATGTGGCCTGACAAATAATCTACATAATGGCATTATAATCTCTTCAGACTTGTATTCCATAAAAAAAAAAATTTCCTTTCACTTGCTACAGCATGTTGCTTCGATATCTTACGAGACTGATGAACCAGAACACGTTTTTAACTGTTAGGGCATTGTTATGTGATGATCAATCCCACTGTTCATTTGTAAAGAGTAACTCAAGAGTTGGCAGTTGGTAATGCTGATTAGCTGTTTTTCCATTAATCTAACATTTTAAAAGTAGGAATGACTGACAATATACAAGATTGTATTTCATTTATCACATTGTGGGTAAAATTACTTGTTTAGATGTTTTAACTTGTACCCATTTTTTTCTTTAAAAAATGATCAACTTGAACAATGAAGAGTTTTTGCAGTATTTTTTGTACAGATTGACAAAGACCGTGTCAAGTTTTGCTCATAAATATATGTTAATAAAGAAAACTTCTTTATTCTAAAACTAAGCATTTTATATTTCAGAGAATAGATATTACTAGGAAGAGCATAAAATACATCTTTTATTAGTCCTGCCAAACTGACATTTAATTGGAAATTATATAATATTTTAAATTATTCATTTAATTGCAAAAGAAGTGGTGTTTAAATAATGTTGTATTTGTGTATCCTATCCATCCTTAAGAGCTCAGAATTGAGAGAAATGTGTCATCAGTGGACAAAACAAATATAGTGTTGTTGGAATGTTATTGTCATACACTCTTCTAATTTTTGGAAACCTCTAACAGATTAGATTAAGTATGTGTTGTATAAAAATGTAATAGGCCTAATACTAATGTCTTGTAACAATTAAATATGTAAAAACCGATAGCTATATAATTTTTATTTCAGGTGTCTTGCTTGTATTTTATTGTATTGTTTCTGATTTATTTATTCACTTTGTTTCTTTAGTTAATCAAACGACTTCCATTGATAAGTAACCCTAAACCTCGGCTCTTGAAACTTTTTCGAGATTTCTGGTTGTACTGTGTTGTTATGGGGTTCACCACAGAATCTGGTGAGAGATGTTATTTTCCTTGCTTTTTTCTTAAACAAAACACTAAGTTCTAAACAGTTCAGGAGTGTCTTATCTGATATGATATTTCATGTTTGTTTATGATTTCTGATAAAAAGAAAACAAAAAATCTAAACATTTACAGAATTTGATCCGTGTCATTAACATTTCAATTGGGAATAATAAGTGACAACAATTTGGTAAATTAAAACCAAGTACTGTTTGTCAAATTTATATTTTACCTTAGTTTGTACTCTGGCTTATTATTAACACAAATTAAAACCAAGTGCTGTTTGTCAAATTTATATTTTACCTTAGTTTGTAGTCTGGCTTATTATTAACACAAATTAAAACCAAGTGCTGTTTGTCAAATTTATATTTTACCTTAGTTTGTACTCTGGCTTATCATTAACACAAATTAAAACCAAGTACTGTTTGTCAAATTTATATTTTACCTTAGTTTGTACTCTGGCTTATCATTAACACAAATTAAAACCAAGTACTGTTTGTCAAATTTATATTTTACCTTAGTTTGTACTCTGGCTTATTATTAACACAAATTAAAACCAAGTACTGTTTGTCAAATTTATATTTTACCTTAGTTTGTACTCTGGCTTATTATTAACACAAATTAAAACCAAGTGCTGTTTGTCAAATTTATATTTTACCTTAGTTTGTATTCTGCCTTATTATTAACACAAATTAAAACCAAGTACTGTTTGTCAAATTTATATTTTACCTTAGTTTGTACTCTGGCTTATCATTAACACAAATTAAAACCAAGTACTGTTTGTCAAATTTATATTTTACCTTAGTTTGTACTCTGGCTTATCATTAATACAAATTAAAACCAAGTACTGTTTGTCAAATGTATATTTTACCTTAGTTTGTACTCTGGCTTATCATTAACACAAATTAAAACTAAGTACTGTTTGTCAAATTTATATTTTACCTTAGTTTGTACTCTGGCTTATTATTAACACAAATTAAAACCAAGTACTGTTTGTCAAATTTATATTTTACCTTAGTTTGTACTCTGGCTTATTATTAACACAAATTAAAACCAAGTACTGTTTGTCAAATTTATATTTTACCTTAGTTTGTACTCTGGCTTATCATTAACACAAATTAAAACCAAGTACTGTTTGTCAAATTTATATTTTACCTTAGTTTGTACTCTGGCTTATTATTAACACAAATTAAAACCAAGTACTGTTTGTCAAATTTATATTTTACCTTAGTTTGTATTCTGGCTTATTATTAACACAAATTAAAACCAAGTACTGTTTGTCAAATTTATATTTTACCTTAGTTTGTACTCTGGCTTATCATTAACACAAATTAAAACCAAGTACTGTTTGTCAAATTTATATTTTACCTTAGTTTGTACTCTGGCTTATCATTAACACAAATTAAAACCAAGTACTGTTTGTCAAATTTATATTTTACCTTAGTTTGTACTCTGGCTTATTATTAACACAAATTAAAACCAAGTACTGTTTGTCAAATTTATATTTTACCTTAGTTTGTACTCTGGCTTATCATTAACACAAATTAAAACCAAGTACTGTTTGTCAAATTTATATTTTACCTTAGTTTGTAGTCTGGCTTATCATTAACACAAATTAAAACCAAGTACTGTTTGTCAAATTTATATTTTACCTTAGTTTGTACTCTGGCTTATTATTAACACAAATTAAAACCAAGTACTGTTTGTCAAATTTATATTTTACCTTAGTTTGTACTCTGGCTTATCATTAACACAAATTAAAACCAAGTACTGTTTGTCAAATTTATATTTTACCTTAGTTTGTATTCTGGCTTATTATTAACACAAATTAAAACCAAGTACTGTTTGTCAAATTTATATTTTACCTTAGTTTGTACTCTGGCTTATCATTAACACAAATTAAAACCAAGTACTGTTTGTCAAATTTATATTTTACCTTAGTTTGTACTCTGGCTTATCATTAACACAAATTAAAACCAAGTACTGTTTGTCAAATTTATATTTTACCTTAGTTTGTACTCTGGCTTATTATTAACACAAATTAAAACCAAGTACTGTTTGTCAAATTTATATTTTACCTTAGTTTGTACTCTGGCTTATCATTAACACAAATTAAAACCAAGTACTGTTTGTCAAATTTACCTTAGTTTGTACTCTTTATTAAACACAAATTAAAACCAAGTAGTTTGTCAAATTTATATTTTACCTTAGTTTGTACTCTGGCTTATCATTAACACAAATTAAAACCAAGTACTGTTTGTCAAATTTATATTTTACCTTAGTTTGTACTCTGGCTTATCATTAACACAAATTAAAACCAAGTACTGTTTGTCAAATTTATATTTTACCTTAGTTTGTACTCTGGCTTATTATTAACACAAATTAAAACCAAGTACTGTTTGTCAAATTTATATTTTACCTTAGTTTGTACTCTGGCTTATCATTAACACAAATTAAAACCAAGTACTGTTTGTCAAATTTATATTTTACCTTAGTTTGTACTCTGGCTTATCATTAACACAAATTAAAACCAAGTACTGTTTGTCAAATTTATATTTTACCTTAGTTTGTACTCTGGCTTATCATTAACACAAATTAAAACCAAGTACTGTTTGTCAAATTTATATTTTACCTTAGTTTGTACTCTGGCTTATTATTAACACAAATTAAAACCAAGTACTGTTTGTCAAATTTATATTTTACCTTAGTTTGTACTCTGGCTTATCATTAACACAAATTAAAACCAAGTACTGTTTGTCAAATTTATATTTTACCTTAGTTTGTACTCTGGCTTATCATTAACACAAATTAAAACCAAGTACTGTTTGTCAAATTTATATTTTACCTTAGTTTGTACTCTGGCTTATCATTAACACAAATTAAAACCAAGTACTGTTTGTCAAATTTATATTTTACCTTAGTTTGTACTCTGGCTTATCATTAACACAAATTAAAACCAAGTACTGTTTGTCAAATTTATATTTTACCTTAGTTTGTACTCTGGCTTATCATTAACACAAATTAAAACCAAGTACTGTTTGTCAAATTTATATTTTACCTTAGTTTGTACTCTGGCTTATCATTAACACAAATTAAAACCAAGTACTGTTTGTCAAATTTATATTTTACCTTAGTTTGTACTCTGGCTTATCATTAACACAAATTAAAACCAAGTACTGTTTGTCAAATTTATATTTTACCTTAGTTTGTACTCTGGCTTATCATTAACACAAATTAAAACCAAGTACTGTTTGTCAAATTTATATTTTACCTTAGTTTGTACTCTGGCTTATTATTAACACAAATTAAAACCAAGTACTGTTTGTCAAATTTATATTTTACCTTAGTTTGTACTCTGGCTTATCATTAACACAAATTAAAACCAAGTACTGTTTGTCAAATTTATATTTTACCTTAGTTTGTACTCTGGCTTATCATTAACACAAATTAAAACCAAGTACTGTTTGTCAAATTTATATTTTACCTTAGTTTGTACTCTGGCTTATCATTAACACAAATTAAAACCAAGTACTGTTTGTCAAATTTATATTTTACCTTAGTTTGTACTCTGGCTTATTATTAACACAAATTAAAACCAAGTACTGTTTGTCAAATTTATATTTTACCTTAGTTTGTACTCTGGCTTATCATTAACACAAATTAAAACCAAGTACTGTTTGTCAAATTTATATTTTACCTTAGTTTGTACTCTGGCTTATTATTAACACAAATTAAAACCAAGTACTGTTTGTCAAATTTATATTTTACCTTAGTTTGTACTCTGGCTTATATTAACACAAATTAAAACCAAGTACAAATTAAAACCAAGTACTCTGTTTGTCAAATTAAAACCAAGTATATTTTACCTTAGTTTGTACTCTGGCTTATTATTAACACAAATTAAAACCAAGTACTGTTTGTCAAATTTATATTTTACCTTAGTTTGTACTCTGGCTTATTATTAACACAAATTAAAACCAAGTACTGTTTGTCAAATTTATATTTTACCTTAGTTTGTACTCTGGCTTATTATTAACACAAATTAAAACCAAGTACTGTTTGTCAAATTTATATTTTACCTTAGTTTGTACTCTGGCTTATTATTAACACAAATTAAAACCAAGTACTGTTTGTCAAATTTATATTTTACCTTAGTTTGTACTCTGGCTTATTATTAACACAAATTAAAACCAAGTACTGTTTGTCAAATTTATATTTTACCTTAGTTTGTACTCTGGCTTATTATTAACACAAATTAAAACCAAGTACTGTTTGTCAAATTTATATTTTACCTTAGTTTGTACTCTGGCTTATTATTAACACAAATTAAAACCAAGTACTGTTTGTCAAATTTATATTTTACCTTAGTTTGTACTCTGGCTTATTATTAACACAAATTAAAACCAAGTACTGTTTGTCAAATTTATATTTTACCTTAGTTTGTACTCTGGCTTATTATTAACACAAATTAAAACCAAGTACTGTTTGTCAAATTTATATTTTACCTTAGTTTGTACTCTGGCTTATCAAATTTATATTAACACAAATTAAAACCAAGTACTGTTTGTCAAATTTATATTTTACCTTAGTTTGTACTCTGGCTTATTATTAACACAAATTAAAACCAAGTACTGTTTGTCAAATTTATATTTTACCTTAGTTTGTACTCTGGCTTATCATTAACACAAATTAAAACCAAGTACTGTTTGTCAAATTTATATTTTACCTTAGTTTGTACTCTGGCTTATTATTAACACAAATTAAAACCAAGTACTGTTTGTCAAATTTATATTTTACCTTAGTTTGTACTCTGGCTTATCATTAACACAAATTAAAACCAAGTACTGTTTGTCAAATTTATATTTTACCTTAGTTTGTACTCTGGCTTATCATTAACACAAATTAAAACCAAGTACTGTTTGTCAAATTTATATTTTACCTTAGTTTGTACTCTGGCTTATTATTAACACAAATTAAAACCAAGTACTGTTTGTCAAATTTATATTTTACCTTAGTTTGTACTCTGGCTTATTATTAACACAAATTAAAACCAAGTACTGTTTGTCAAATTTATATTTTACCTTAGTTTGTACTCTGGCTTATCATTAACACAAATTAAAACCAAGTACTGTTTGTCATTTATATTTTTTATATTTTAACACAAATTAAAACCAAGTAGTTTGTCAAATTTATATTTTACCTTAGTTTGTACTCTGGCTTATTATTAACACAAATTAAAACCAAGTACTGTTTGTCAAATTTATATTTTACCTTAGTTTGTACTCTGGCTTATCATTAACACAAATTAAAACCAAGTACTGTTTGTCAAATTTATATTTTACCTTAGTTTGTACTCTGGCTTATTATTAACACAAATTAAAACCAAGTACTGTTTGTCAAATTTATATTTTACCTTAGTTTGTAGTACTGTTTGTCAAATTTATATTTTACCTTAGTTTGCTTATCATTAATACAAATTAAAACCAAGTACTGTTTGTCAAATTTATATTTTACCTTAGTTTGTATTCTGGCTTATTATTAACACAAATTAAAACCAAGTGCTGTTTGTCAAATTTATATTTTACCTTAGTTTGTACTCTGGCTTATCATTAACACAAATTAAAACCAAGTGCTGTTTGTCAAATTTATATTTTACCTTAGTTTGTATTCTGCCTTATTATTAACACAAATTAAAACCAAGTACTAAACCCAAAACATGCTTAAGAACTTGTCGTAATTTAAAACTGTCTTGAGAAGGATGCTTAATACCAGTGTGTCAGCATGTAGCACCTGGTAAGTAATCCTACCAATATTAATCTTTGAACATCCATAGCAAGAGCAGGTTTTGCATTATAAAATGGAAAACATCCACTGTACTTCATGTCAATATTATTAATTCCTGGATATTTTCATCATTGGTATTGACTTGTTAAATAAAAGCATATGTAAGGCACACTAAACTGTTTATGGTTCTTATTTTATTATTAGAAAAATTATTTGAAAAGAAAGATTTTAAAAGATTCTAGTCTTTGAGAAGCAAATTGTCTGTGGTAAAACACATTGTTATTATTCTTAAATGTATAGCTAACAGGAAGTTAAATGGGAATAACAGTTGTATCTTGCATTTTAAATAGCCATTTTAAAGTTGCCGTCTCAGTTGTGTCTTCAGAATTATGAATGTTACTTCATTATTTTCAGGGCTATGGCTACCTGTTTTTTGATTGTAAGTTTTTTATTTTCAGGTCTATGGCCACAGGAATGGTACGAGGGAGTGAAGGAAATTGCTGCTAAGTCTCCATTATTAGTGTCTCGAGAACATCTGAGATCAGAATTACAGTATAACTCTGCCATCAGAGCTGAAGCTGTTTCTTGGGCGAGTTAATTTGTGACTATAATTAGAAATCCTCAGAATAAGATCCAATAATTGCTTTACTTAGTATTGAAAACAAATAATGTTAAATCTACATTGTTGGTGTTTTTGTTATTTAGAACATCTTTGTTTTAGAATTGAAGTCATTTCTTTTTCATTTCACACATTAGTTAATGTCAGAAAATTAACATAAAAGGTTCACATACCTATTTTTATAAACCTAATGTACAAAAAAGTAACTTGGTAATTCATAATTTGATAGTATTCATTTAGGATAATTTTTAACAAAACAACTCTTTCAGTCAGGTTAAATGAAATGAACTGTTGTATGGCATATACATGTCACAATGTACACTTAATTTTAATAGGTTTTTACTAAATATGGAAATTGTGTCTTTATGTTGTGTTGTCATTGTGTTAGGACAGCAGACTACCCCTGTTCAAGTAACTTATTTTGACAATTTAAAATCATTTTAATAATACAATGTACTCTTTACACATGAATAAGAAACTCTGAAATACAGTAATTCACTTCACAAAGCTATATTTTTGAAATTTTTGAAGTGTCATTGTTTTTAAGGAATATATATGTACACACACAACCTTGTAAAAGATATAATATTTTGTTATAAGTAATTTTTTTTCTTACTAAGCCTTGAGAATTAGAAATACAGATTGCACTAGTTATAATTTAAATTTTACTGTTATAAAAATGTACAGGTGTGGAATTGCTGGGGTAAGTTGGCTCTTTTATCCATATCTGTAATTTCATGAGTATAAATCATTTATAATATCCTTGTTGTTTCTGAGCTCTGAATAAAACATTTGATGGGCTGCTATTGTTGTTTTAGGCAGAATTACAGGAACTAAGAAACCAGCTGTTAAATCACTTGGACCATCCAACAGAAGTGACTCCACTAATCAACAAGATGGGTTTTCCACAGTGCACATACTTACTGTCTGTGTACAAAATAGAAACTTTGAGGTCAGTTTTGTTTAGTGCAGGTCCTACTTTAACTCTTAGTTGTACATACATACATAGATGTTTTAAACTTTGAGGTTAGTTTTTTTCACTGCTAGTTCTACGTTTACTTTTAGTTGTAGACAAGTACATAGTTTTGCTTACTGTTGGTTCTGCCTTAACTCCTAGTAATAGGTATGTACATAGATGTTTTAAAGTGGCATTAGTTTTGTTCAATGCAAGTCCCACCTTAATTTTTAGTTGAAGATATCTACATAGATGTTTTAAAGCATAAGGTTAGTTTCATTCAGTGCAAGTCCTACCTCTGTTGTTAGCTGTTTATTATCAAGGATAAAGTCTGGTATAAATAAATTCTACAATTGTCTGTTAAATAATTAAAATGAAAGACTTCATATTCCAAAGTCACTTTTAAAATATATAAATTTGACTTGTTGTTCCATTTTAAATATAACAGCATTGAAAATGAATGAAATATTTTATGTATTTGATGGCATTTGTCTACTGTAGAGCCCAACAGTCCTATGGTAACATTCCTTCTCATCCAATGATGCAGTATTTGGAGGATCCAACAATCCAAAAAGACAAGGCTGGAATGTGGCAGTGTATACTTGCTATTGCAGACAAGGTTTTCTTAGCATTTCTGGGTGTCATGTCTAACAAAGTAAGTTTCAGATGGTACATCCAAATAAGCAGTTGTACAAAGTCTTGTTAAAGCCCATTCATGTTTGAAGTGTTGTTAAAGCTTGTATAGCTTTGTAATTTCATGCTTTTTGAATGAATCTATAGTTGTGCAACAGCTCAAATCCTCAAGCTCTATATGCAAATGAGGCATTACATTAGCAGCATTCGCACTTGGAGATTTACTCCAAGACATTACTGAAGTTACATTCCTCTTTTACTTGTTAAGCTGTTGTAAAGATATTGTGGATTATTAAAATCTTTGATGCATTTTCATTATATTTATAAGCAAAACATTCAATAAATTTGTAAAAATTTTGAAGAGAAAGTTATTCTTACATTTTCTGTATTGCTTTAAATTGAAATTTTTATCATAAACAAATTTTATGTATCATTGTTATTTCTGATAAAACTATAAACAAGAATGGAAAGTAAATTTGATTAGTTGAAACTGAAGTCACAAGTTAGTTAAAAGTGCAAATTTTACATTTAAAACGTTGTTTAATGACTTTGTTTACAGTTAGGCTTAATCAAATGTATTTAAAATATCAGTATAAATTAAAATATAAGTTTTAAACATCATATATCATGTCAAAAATTGTGTAAAGTCATCATTTTTGTTACTATCTCTAGTTATAGTGTTTCTGCATTAAACCCTTTACTTTTTACAGGGTTTGGTCTTCTTAGGAGATTTATATCAGTTAGGCCTAAATTATAAAAAAAAAAATTTATGCCATTCATTATTTTGCAAGTGGTATTGTTTTTACTAGTTCATAAACTGAGATTAAAAAAAATCTAATCTTTATAAATGAAGAGTACTCCCAGTGGCTCTTAAATTTGTAAAATTTATTAATTTTTTTAATCCTTTCTGAAAAAAACTAAAAATTTTCCAAAATCCACTAAAATTGAAAAGAAAATT